>NC_059427.1:48918742-49096242 GCF_021028975.2 Sphaerodactylus townsendi | reverse complement strand
TCTGATAATAGAGAGTGTATTACCCATAGGATTTCAATAATATTAAAGTTGTGGTACTGGATGAAGAGGACCTAAAAAACACTCACTTATAGCAAAGCTGCCATACCTGAAAGTGGTTCTCAACCTGTGGGGTCTGATCGCTTTCTAAAGTCGAACGCACCCTTTCACAGGGGTCTACCAAGACTCTCTGCATCAGTGTTCTCCATCTGTAAAATGGATAAATTAGGTTGGGGTCACCACAACATGAGTGAACTGTAGACATTAAAGGGTCACTTACATTAGGGAAGGCTTGAGAACCACTGGTTTATACTGACTTAACTTATTTCTTCTCAATGGATTATTGAATTACGCTTACCACTTTGTATGGATTATAACTAAAGAAATTCCCACATGTATTGTTTTATGACCAGTGGTGTACAATATACTGGACAAATATCGAGGATTGTATGACTGTGGAGTGTTGTACCCATGAATACATTCTGCCTCTTTAAGACGATGAATTGTGCAGAGATACTTGCCGTAGAATCAGTTTTTGTCCATGCGTACTTGTCAGTGAAAGTTAAAGATTACGTGTTTATGATATATTGTGAGGTGAACTTAATGAATTTCCTAGAGCCTTGAATGCGATGTGATTTAGCTGATATAAATTTGGACACTGCATTCATGTTTGTATAATTCACATTTCGGGCAAGGCCATGGTTAGGACTTCAAAGTAATCAACTTATCAAGCACAGAATCACTTGCAATTCCCTTCCACTTTGCACATGACCTGTTGGATGCATTCTTTAAATTACTGGCATAGTATATATCAATCAGGATAGTTCTGCTGTCTTAAAGTTTTCCTGAAAAGCTTCCTAAGAAACTGAACAAACTGTGTTGACATTTACTAATCCGCAGTAAGTAAGAGGTAATAATTGCAACTAGATGGAAATCTGATAAAGGTCTTACAATAGAATGTTGGAAAGATAAAATCAGAGAATATGCGATTATGGCCAAATTAACCATTTTGTAAATTGATGTTCAAAACATGAATTCAATGAGAAATGGGGACTTTACTTTTGATATGAATCTGAATTGATCATGCAAAAACAAAATAACTCAAAGACTGAAAATTGATAATGATTAAGATATAATAACTGGACTAGTATAAATGCTTTTGATCTAGTGAATAAATGACAAAGATTTTAAGACTTTATAACGGTCTCTCTAGTAATTTGAAAATATCATATTGGAATCCATTATGTATTGTGTATTGTGGGTAGATATTCTTTATGCTTTATTCTTAACTATCTTCTAGTATTTCCTTGTTTCTGATCTGTTCAATATATTTTGGGAAATAATAAAAAATTACCAGAAAAAAAATCCCTTATTGTTTCTGGTTGGCTGATGATTCTAACACTCTCTGATTGGAAAGATTTCTATTCTGTTTCTAGCTGGATTAAAGCTGTCTGTGGCTTACTTGGCCATGTACAACATGCATTCTATACCTGCTCAGAGAAACTCTTTTTTGTGAATATTTCACACATTTCAGAATTAAAGACAGGCAGTGAAACTCAATTCCAGGCTCCATGCAAGTTGAAGTAATATCTAATCCAGTGGTGGGATTCAGCAGGTTCACACCACTTCGTCAGAACCGGTTGTTAAAATGGTGCTTGTAAACAACCAGTTGTTAAATTATTTGAATCCCACCGCTGCTCTAATCTCAGTTCTTTCCAGTACAAATCTAATGTTCTAACTCCTTTCATTGACATTCACTTGGTAATATCATTCTGTGGGAGAATTCATGGCAGGAAAAAGTGATGTAGGTATAGATTTTTTTAATCAGGTGGGTTTGGGGGGTAGGCTCAGCTGCAGTGCTCAGGTTCCTCACTCCACCCCTGGGGCATGGCCACTCCTCTCCAAGGCCCGCCTCCCCTCAGCTCTGTCCCCAGCGGCCCCCACCTGGAGATGGCCCCCTGCACAATCACGCTAGTGAGAAATGTTATTTTTTTCATTTTTTTCATTCATTCTTAGAATTCATTCTTTTTTCATTAATTTTTAGAATTTTGTCCAGAAGGGTTCATCATAATGGCATGGACACAAACAAAAGGAATCAGAGTCAACTGGCTGTATTGTGTAGCATTTGGGACTAGGACATGGGGGAGCTGATTCAAGTTCCCATACAGCCATTAAAAGAATAATTATCTAAGCCTAACTTGCCTCACAAGGTTGTTCTGAGGAGAATTATTTATAGTTCTAGTTATATGTAGATAGATATATGCTGCTCTGAGGTCCATTAAAGAAGAAAGATAGATCAGGACCAGCATTTTCATAACCTGTGGTCGTCGACTCCCTTTAGGGGTCTAACAACTTTTCATTAGAAAGCATTTTAAGACCATCGGAAAACACATATTTCCGATGGTCTTAGGAACCGAGACACAAATAATTTTATGGTTGGGGGTCACCACAACATGAAGAACTGTATTAAAGGGTCGTAGCATTCAGAAGGTTGAGAACCACTGGGCTAGACAAACGATAATTAGACCATGCACCTTGCCAGCGGCCGCCACCAGCCATGCACCAGCCTCAGAGGTGTCACAGTT
Source organism: Sphaerodactylus townsendi (assembly GCF_021028975.2). NCBI lineage: Eukaryota > Metazoa > Chordata > Lepidosauria > Squamata > Sphaerodactylidae > Sphaerodactylus > Sphaerodactylus townsendi. The sequence continues at coordinate 49,093,660 of NC_059427.1, read as the reverse complement.
CGACGCTCACTCCCAACGGAGAGGCCAGTGTGAGGGGGGGGGCGAAGTAGCGAGCAGTGCGAAGCCACTCCTGCACAGCAACAACTCATTATCAGTTCTGTTGTGAAGCCAGATATGGGAAAGAAAGTCATGCCTCTCACAAGCAGGTTTTGAACCTTGGGATTCTCACAGCGAGGCTAGACTTTCTTCCCTCAGTCTGGCTTGTAGCTTCTGTAAGCTGCAAGCGATGCCGGGCTGCCATTGTGAGTGGCTTCCTTACTTACTGCTGCGTGTGCTCACTTCCAATAATACATACACACTGGCCTCTCATTGGGACTTGGGAGTGGGACTGACACCTCTGCAGCACTACTCACTAACGCCGGGTTGCTACAGCGCTGGGTCTGGGGAAGGCACAGCCAGGGCATGCATGGGTATGAGTTGGGGAGCTGGGCAGGAGTGCCCCCCACTGCAGGACATATAAACCCATGAACCCCCCCTTACCTACGTCCCTGGCAGGAAGTTAATATCTAAATTTCAATAGAAAACAATGTGAATATCCTCTTGGTCTAAACATATGAATGAGTGGTCCTTGGTGTAAGGCAGGCTGCTCTCTTGGAAGGCAGGAAATCTTCCAAACAAGGTATGAGTTAGTGAAGGTCCAACTCTGTATTTATTTTATTCATTATCATGTTATTCATTACTACAATTAAAGCCCATTTTATGGTAAAAAAATGGGCTCTAGACAGACAGGGAGGGTTAATCTATGGTTAATCTATAAGCAGTCTCCTCTGTCCTTGAATCTTGCTGAATTCCACCCCTACCTCCTTCTTCCTAGTGCAGCCTTGTCTTGTTTGGGGAGTCTCTGCCAGTGGGATTTCAAGGTGCCTGTTGGTAGCAGGAGAATTCGTGGGGGCTGATAGTCCTGGGCCACAGCCCGTATGTGACAGTTGGGCAGTGTTCACAGCACCAGAAACCCAATGGGAACACTGGTTGCTGGGGCTGGGTGGCTGCAACATTGCAAGCCTTAGGCAATTATATTATAGGATTACATACGAGGGGGTTTTTTATATAATTCTCAGTGGTTTAATGACAAACAATTCTGGCTACAATGGGTTGAATTCAAAGTGTGGTTTCCTCTAAAGGTTTCCTCTCTGTCAAAAGACTGGAGCTTTCCCACCTCCTCTCTTCTGTGCAACCCTGTGATCTCCCTAAAATGCTGCCTCGGTGGACAGGGAACTATTTCAGGGCATTCAGTGGGCTGCAGCTGGAGACAAAAAAATTCCATCCCATTAGCAGAAAATGTAGTTTGGTCCCTTTCCATCTTAGCTAGATGAACTGGGATTGACCAGTTACCCAAGGGCTCCACCCTGCCAAACTGCAGACTGACAGGAGAAAAGTGTCTCAGTTTTAGAGGCAATTAACGGCAATACTCAGGGAAATGAATAATGTGAACAGCATTCATTAATTCTTTGCTATTACCATTGGTTTTGTTACCTTAATGAATATAACAAGTGTGGGAGGGTCATTTTCTGTGTAGATTAGATAAAGGAGAATCCCTGCTGTGAACACCTGTTTGACCCAAAGGTGATTTCTTCTGACTCATTTCCAGTCAGAACAAAACAGGAGGCTGCACTTCCTTCTATGGCTGTTGATTACCTCTGCGAGGGATTATGGAAGCAATCCTCTTTTGGGTGGAGGAGGCTGTGAGTTTTCCAGAACCCCTCTCTGGGACCTATATGAGCAACTTTCTGTTTCCTCTGGTTCTGCATGTGAGCCACAGATGAAATGCCCTAGATGAAATACTTGCCCTAGATCAGGGGTCTGGGTAACTCCAAGTGCCCGAGCAGCATGCTGCTCTTTTGTTCTGTATCATGCCTCTCTGGCGGCTTGGGTCCTCTCAGCCTCTTCAGATGAGTCACTCTAAGGGTTAATGGGAAAGAGTCCCCGTTCCTAGAGAGGCACAGCCTGAGACGGCTATCCCAAGCCACTTCCAGCTTCCCTGTCCCAGTTGCCTGGTTGGCTGATGCCGGTGATGATGGTGCGGGGTGGGGGCGGATTACTGCTGGTGGATCCTCTTGAACAGGTGAGCAGCAAAGGGCGGGAAATGGGAGGGAGTTGCAGGAGCACAGATTTTCAGCACAATCCTAACTTCAGTCCACCCCCCCACACACACCCTTGAATGGGGGGTCAGGGGTCTACACTGCTTTGGGTGGCCTCATTCCCCCCTCCTCCAGGTCCTTCTTGGGGGCGGGACCACATGGGGGACCCCAGCAGCACCACCTTGGGTTGAAGACCCCCCAGCAGCCCCACTGGAGCTCCAGGAGCTTTCTGGTAGGAATGACAGCCTGGCTGAGTCCAGGTGAGGAAAGACGCATGTCAGCTTCTAATGGAGTTAAGAGCTACCTGCAGTCCTGCAAGGCTGCACCCCTTGGGGGCTGCTTCTGATGTATGGAAAAGCAAGTGGGTGGGAATTGTTTGCTTCTGCTATTGCCAAGCGAGGGCAGGAGCCTCAGCGGGGAAAGCCTTGTACATGGATCTTGGAAGGTTTACTTCAGAGTAAGCCAGTGGAGGGTAAGTTTGTAGATCATGGAAGGGAGGAAGGCTAGGATCATCCTCAGCCATGGTTGTTGCTGGTTGCCAATTCCTGGCAGGCAAATCCCAGGACATTTGGGGGTAGATTCTTAGAAGCTGTGGCTTTTGGGACCAGGGCAGGGGCCATGCTCAGTGACAAATATGGCTGTTGAGTCCACTCTCCATGGCAGACATGGAGGTCTGTTATTATTTTTTAAGAGTTCAAAATGTTCAAAATCTGTTCTTTACATAAATAAAATATTTTTCTCTGTAGCACTCCATGGATTTCATAAGCAACACACTATAATTTTTTATACAAAGTATTGTACTGTACTGTATTGTTTTGCCACCATGGATTGGACTCTATGATCAGCAGCTGCTGAGGCACTGCCATCTTTTCCCCTTTCTGTGTCCTCTGTTGACATGGTAGGTTGTAGCTGTTGAAAGGGGGAGCCCAGAAGCACAATTGTACTATTACCACCAAGGAAGATATTAGTGCATTCTGCTGGGAAATTATTACCATTGAATAACCAACATTTTCCACTTTTCAAAAATGCATCTTTTATCCACTGGAGGTTTACATAACGCCAGGATGGGGTGGGGGAGCACTATAGATTCCTGATGAGTCAGCCAAGATATTAGAAGCTTTTTCATTTCTTACCGTTTTTTCTTCCCCCACTGGATCATGCTGAGCCTTCCTAGATGAAAAGACGACAAGCTATCATCTCTTTACACTTAGTGAACTCCCAGGAGCAAATAGGAAAGAAGATAATTAGACCAAATGTTGATACAATAAACCTCAATGGAATGCAAACTGGGAAGTAATGCTGGCATTTGCCTGCCTCCCAAAATATTGATGGCATCCTGGTGGAAAATTCCATTACAGTAATGCAGAATTACTTCATAACCACCCCTCAGCGTGGCAGCAATTCTTCTCTTTCTGCTCCTGTAAATAATAATAATTAAAAACAACCCTTCAAGGCAAAACTGTGCATTTTTGATCACCAGTTTATACAGCTGGAAATGCCTGGAAATAGTTGCTGCAATGGTCCTTTACATAGGAATTTTAATCGGTGGGGCTCACTGGGTAAGATCAGGTTTCAGGGCTGTAACCCCTAGCATGTTTACCTGTGAGTAAACCACTTGAACTTACCCAGCCACAGAAGTAGGGGGATGCCTTTATTAGGGCCAAGTAAAACATCACAAAGTAATAAGCAGGCTCTTGAGTTCACTAGAACATCTTCAGGCACAATGTTGCGTAAAACACAAGGAGGAAGAGACAAAGATGCTAGTATGATTAAAAGCCCAAGGCTACAATCAGTAATAGTCTAAAGGTGGAACAGAGTGTGTGTGTGTTGGGGGGTATGTGTGTCTTATATAGGCTAGGTGCAAAAAAGGATCTCAGATTACTGCCAAGGCAACTAGGACAAAAAAACACTTCCTGCTCTCCCTTGTGAAAACATAAAAATAGCAGTCATTTGGCTGGGTCCCCTGTGCCAGTGGGAACCCACAGGTCAATTTTAAGTCAGAAAGCAGAAGCTGGAAGAGTTAATAATCTAGTCCATGTTGCATATGTAGGTACCCTTCCCCCTCAAAGGCCAAATCTCACAAGTAAGGACTAGAAAGTCAACTTCTTATTCAGCTTGGTGAGATTTACCTCTAAGTGAGCTGCCGCTTTAAAACATAAGAACTAGCCTGCTGGATCAGACCAGAGTCCATCTAGTCCAGCATTCTGCTACTCGCAGTGGCTCACCAGGTGCCTTTGGGAGCTCACATGCAGGAGGTGAAAGCAATGGCCTTCTGCTGCTGCTGCTCCCGAGCACCTGGTCTGCTAAGGCATTTTGGTAACTCTGTGATCAAGGAGGATCACATCGGCAGTCATAGATTGACTTCTCCTCCACAAATCCGTCCGCCCCTTTAAAGCCATTCAGGCTGAGGTGGCCATCACCACCTCCTGTAGCAGCATATTCCAAACACCAATCACACGCTAAGTGCTGAAGAAGCGTTTCCTTTATTAGTCCTTAATTCTTCCCCAGCATTTTCAATGGATGCCCCCCTGGTTCTCGTATTGTGAGAAAGAGAGAAAATTTATCTCTGGCTCTCAACATTTTCTACTCCCATGCATAATTTTATATAGATCTCAATCCCCTTATCCCCCCTCGCACGCCTCTCTCTCCAAACTAAAGGAGTCTCCAAACGCTGCAGCCTCTCCTCATAAGGAAGGTGCTCCAACTCTTCAATCATCCTTTTTGTTGCCCTTCTCACTGCACTTCTTTTTTCTATCTCTTCGATATCCATTTTGAGATGTGGCAACCAGAGACTGAACACAGTACTCCAAGTGCTTATCTACCACTGCTTTTATATAAGGAGCATGACAATCCCCAGCAGTTTTATTAATATCAACTCCTTTCCTAATTATCCCACAGCATAGAGTTTGCCTTTTTTCATTGTGCTGCCATGCATTGAGTTGACATTCCCATGGACCTATCAACTAAGACGCTCAAATCCCTTTCCTGGTCTGTGACCGATAGCACTGACCCTGTAAGCGTGTATACATGAAGTTTAAATTGTTTTGCTCCTGATGTGCATCACTTTTGTGCATTTTGCTACATTGAACTGCATTTTGCCATTTCTTTGAGCCCACTCACCCTAATTTATCAAAGGTCTGTTTTGGAGCTCGTAATGTCCCTTTGTGGTTCTCACCACCCCACATAATTTGGTATCAATCTGCAACCCACTTGTGGCCACGCTACCCACCCCTACTTCCAGGTCATTTATGAATAGGTTAAAGAGCACTGGTCCCAAAACGGATCCTTGGGGACACCACTCCTGACATCTCTCCATTGTAGAACTTCCATTTATACCCACCCTTTGTTTCCCTGTTCCTCAACAGAAGCTTTTAATCCATAGGGAGGACTTCCCCTCTTATTCCTTCATTGCTGGAGTTTTCTCAACAGTCTCTGGTGAGGAACTTTGTCAAAAGCCTTTTGGAAATGAAATGAGACAATGTCCACTGGTTCCCCCTTATCCACATGTCTGTTTTACACCCTCAAAGAACTTCCTAGTAAGTTTGTAAGACAGGACTTGCCTTGCCTCTACACAAGCTTCATGCTAACTCTTCCTCAGCAGGTCTTGCTTTTTCTACATGTTTCTAATAATTTTATCTTTTAATGATAGATTCTACTAATTTACCAGGAACAGATGTCAAACTGACTGGCCTGTAATTTCCCTGGGTCCCCCCTAGACCCTTTCTTAAAGATTGGTGTGACATTGGCCCATCTTCCAGTCTTCAGGGATGGAGCCTGGATTTCAGTGGATAAGTTGCATATTAATGTGAGGAACATCAGCAATTTCATGCTTGCAGGCTCTTTAAGAACTCTTGGATGGATGCAATCTGGGCCAGGGGATTTTGGTAGCATTTAGTTTGTATCAATGGCTGCCAGAACTTCTTCCTTGGTTCTACCACTATCTTCGCTAGTTCCACCGGATTCACCTCCTAAGAAGCTTGGTTTCAGGGAGCAGGGAATTTTCCCTCACCTCCTCTTGGGTGAAAAAAAAAAAAAACAGATGCAAAGGAATTCTATTCAGCTTCTCTGCCAATCTCCTGTCATCTTTTAGCAGACCTTTTTGTTCCTTCCATCATCTAAACGGGCCTACCGCTTCCCTAGCTGGCTCCCTGCTTTTGATGTACTTGAAGAACTGTTTGTTGCTAGTCTTGATGTTCGCAGCCATGCGTTCCTCATAATCCTTTTTTGCCTCCCTTACAGCTAACTTGCTTCTCTTTTGCCACCATTTGTGTTCTCTCTGGTATTCTTCATCAGTTAAGTTGGACTTCCATTTTCTAAAAGACATCTTTTTTTTCCTAATAATTTCCTCAACCTCCCTTGTTAACCATGGTGGCTTTCTTTTGGACTGGGCGCTGCCTTTCCTAACCTGCGGAACACATTCCAGCTGAGCTTTGGGTCTAACACAGCATTTTCTTGGGTCTAGCACAGCATTTTCATAATTGGGGCGGGGGTTGCTGATTCCTCCTTCCTGCTGTAGCCTCCTGACTCCGCCATCATGCTGTTCCCAGAGTCTCCTGTCCTCTAAGAGCAGCAACTGCAGTGCATTTTGGGCTATGGTAGGAGACTGGGGGACTGGGAAAGCATGCTTTGAGGATGGTAAGGATTTCCATCACTAAGCCCTCAGGTGGAAGTCTCTCACATCACTAACTGTCTGACCTTCTCACCTAGAGACACTGGGAATTGAAACTGAGACTTCCTTCAGGCAAAGTAGATGTTCTAGCACTGAACACCAATCTTTCCCCTTAGATCTATTATCTATATTTTTTTACTCCTATTCAAGGTGCTCAAGAATACATGCTCTGCCCCTCACCCACCCATTTTAGCCTCACTACAGCCCTAGTTAGGTTAGGCTGAGAGAGCTAGGGCCTGACTTGAGGTCACCTAATAGACTTAATAGATGATGATGAAGAGTTTGAATGTGTACCCCACCTTCCTCTCTTGTAAGGAGACAGCTTACGAACTCCTTTCCCTTCCTCTCCCCACAGCAGATACTTGTGAGGTAGGTGGGGCTGAGAGACTTCCAAAGAACTGTGACTAGTCTCACTCAGCAGGCTACATGTGGAGGAGTGGGAAAACAAATCCAGTTCACCCGATAAGAGTCAACTGCTCATATGGACGAGTGGGAAATCAAACCTGGTCCTCTAATTAGAATCCAATGCCCTTAACCACAGCATGCTGAGTCTTTGAACTTGGGTCTTCTAGTCCAACACTCTGATCACTACACCACAATGGCCTCATGATCTCTTTTTTGTAGTTTTCGGGCATTTTATAAGCCCCCCCCCCCAAGCAAGAAAATATCATTAAAAAATTTAAAGATCTGTTAATTCTAGATAGAAAGGCATTATTTCCCAGTTGTGGTACTATCTTTCTATATACAGTTTATGTTCTAACACATTCCTCAACCATGATATTAAGGAAATTACTTGAAAAGAAAATAGAAATTCAGATACAGTAAAGATTATGATAGACCATTTCCTCTCTCCCAATTTCACAACAGCCCAAATAAACTTGTGAAAATTAAGAATACTGAAAACATAAAAATGGGCAGCTCTTCCATTAGTCCTGGATGGAGAGTCTGCATTAATGAGTCTGTCATTGAGAGAAAAAGGAGAAATATGGAGATAATGTTCCATCTTTGTAAAAAGGATCTTCCTTAAAACGAAGTATTTCAACAAACAACTACCACACTACAGCTGAAAAGCAGATAACCTTGTAATAATCCAATTCCCAACAAAGAGTCTTTTGAAATTAAGCTCAGTAGGTAGCTTCAAATATCTAGTAAATATTCATGGTGAAGGTTGACACAACCTTTTTAATTTATTTTTTTAAGCATAGTATTTGCTACATCCGCAATGAAGCATGGTAATCAATCTGTTTTGGAAGCCTGCACAGTATCTGTTAGGAATGGGTAGGGAAAATGCTTGCCCTTAGAAAATGGGGACCATCCCGGATGATGTTAATGAGGAATGCAGAAGGAACTGGGTTGCAGAATCAGAACAGGTCAAGATGCCAACTGCTTCCTGTTTTCTGTTTAAAAGTGAGCCACTGTTTAGTTTTTATGGAACGCTAGTGACACCCAGTGGTTGGTCCTTTCTGTCTCTCCTAGAGTTCCAAATCTGCAGTGGCTGATTTGGAAGACCTACTAAAGTCCCTTTTGAGAAAGTCACATAGATGGAGCAGAATATATTGAAGGCTTGAATGCCAAATCATCTAAAGTGACACTATACTCCCTAACTTTCTTTTTGAGGAGCACCCAAGTGCCAATTCAATATTTGGTTAAGGGCTGATCTGTAAACTCCTAGCGAAATGCTCTCACATTTTAAGAGTATCTAAGCAGCTGACAAGCATAATATAAGCAGTCTGATTCAAATCCGTGAACTCACTGAATCAACAAAAGTGAGTCACGTCAACCCTCAGCCTCTGATCCTTATTGGCGTCACATGCAGGGCTTTTGTGAGAATTTCTATAGCCCAGAGGCCTGTGTGCCAATCGGCAGCAGCTCACCAGAGCCTCTTTCTAGGCCACATAGGTGCCCATGATCGGCTTTTATTGACGATGCCAGGAAATGAATCTGGAGCATTCTAATGCAAAGCATCTACTTTGTCACTAAGCCCAGGGTTCTTAATCTTGTTGAAGCTGTGGTCACTCCCACAAAATGGTCACCAAGGTGGCCCTAGCTAGGATTGCCAGTACTGCTTCAGCAAATGTCAAGATATTTGAGGGCAGTACTTGGAAAAGATGGAGTTTGGGGGGAGGATGTACTTCCAGATGATGCTCTAACATTTTCCCCAATTTTCGGTGTAAACCACAGAGGCATGGGGCAAATCGTACAGTATCACTATAGAGGCCATTTTCTGGCTAATTTTTTCTCTTACTCCTTAAATTCTTCATGGTGGGGAGTTGGAGCTGAGGGTGAGGGAGAGGTTAGTCACGAGGGGCAGGCAAATGGTGAGCCTATTCCTAATCACAAAACTTCTTCATACCATCACAACCTCTCTATACTGTCATTTCCTTTAACATACTTCAAACCTATGTCATGGGGTAGGAATGAGGGACAGAGAGAAGGAGGGCAAAAGAAAATAGAAGGAATGTATTTGAAAAGTGACAAAGCAAATAACAGAAAAAGAGGCTGTACAAATAAGGAGGTGAAAACTCTAAATGCAACACATCAGTTCAAAGAATACAAGTCAACAGTCATCCCTCACACCTTGTTAAGTTATTAGGACATCTGCTTTGTGGAACTGTAAACATTTCCTCAATTTCCTGCTAAACCAGACTCCAGTGTACACAGTTTCTTGGTATAATCCTAAACTGGGTTACACTCTTCTAAATTCAATTGCACTGCAAAAGTTCCAGTTTTACCTTGAGCAAGTCACTTCCTTCCACTCAGTTCACAGCCATACCCCATGAGCCATGATCACAATAAAATATGACTTTCTAAAAAAAATCATAAACCGATAAAAATACAGGGAACACCACTAAAAACAATAGTATCAACAGAATCAGTGGATAACGTAGGACTTTTTAATGAATAACTTTTTAATGAAAACATACACAACAAAATTGTAATAATTATCAGCGATATACTGTTTAATAAAAATTGTGTTATACATGCCAGTGTTAAAACAAGAATTCATAAGCATAAGCTGTGGTTCCCATATTGTTTCTCAGCCGTTTCTTTTTCTGCTGGATGTAGTCAGAGAACTGAACCAACTCTTTGCTATATATTAATCAGCCATTCTCCCACTGTTGGGGAACTGAGCTTGAGGCCAGTTTTCAGCAGCCACAGTTCCTTAAATGGTTAAAAGAGTTCAAAGTATTTCATTGGAAAATTCTTCCTTAAAAAAAAAAAGTAACCAATGGATTGGTGATTCCAATTCAAAATGTTGTTGTCTGACCTAACATGTTCAACATGTGTTTTCTCTAACAGTGTGTGTGCATGTGTAGCAAAACACTCGTATCAAATTGGAAAACCAACCTTGAAATATTAACATTGCTGACAATTATCTTCGTAATTTGAATGCATTACATTTAATTGACATAGGATTAGACAACAACAATACTCGACTTTGTGAACATTTTCTCTAAGACAAAAGCAAGTGGATGTTACATGACCTTGAGTAAAAATCATTTACCAGCCAGAGTCTGGAATGTTCCAGAGTTGTTTTAATGGATTTGGACAAGCAGCAGATTGGAAACTGGATTCATTCTGATGTTGAGAGGGGGAGAGCTCCAACACTCTTAAGTTCAAGGTTATCTCGATCCATGTTTCCAATCTCTATCAGTGTCTAATCTGACCTTCAAGCTTCTGAAGGACATTTCTCCATGGTGTCTAATTTGAATTTGTTTTTCATTTTAATTTTCTCTGTGAGGGAGATTAGCTCTTATACTTAGTGGGAAGCTCTTTAGTCTCTCAAGGACTTTCTTCCCATTAGAGGGTCTAAAACATTGTGTGGTGGGTCAAACTTTAGGTCAGATATCCCTGACCAAGATTCTTTTTAGCATAATAGCTTCATACCCTTTGTGCATTAATGTCAAGTTATTAAAGACGCAGAATGCACTGTGAGGCTCATCCAATCCAATCTTGCTTCAGTCTGAGTATGCAATCTGTTGAACATGCTATCGCAGGTGGCAGCAGAAGAATGCCTCTGGGTGAAAGAAAGAAAGAAAGAAAGAAAGAAAGAAAGAAAGAAAGAAAGAAAGAAAGAAAGAAAGAAAGAAAGAAAGAAAGAAAGAAAGAAAGAAAGAAAGAAAGAAAGAAAGAAAGAAGCTAGCTAAGAAGGCATGCAGTATATTGTTTGTCTGGATCAAGCATTGCTTTGTGTAAAATGTCAGTTTCTGGGTGCTTGTATGTTGGCAATCCAGAGAGGAATTAGTCTGAAAATCATCCTTCTGTCACTAAATTTCAAAATGAGATGAAAAAGCAAGTCCAACTAGCTACACTGTAGAATTGCCAACTCTTGTGATTTCAGCAGCCAGCCAGCCGCTTCCATATTAATTTGCTGCCCAGAGTCCAATTAAATATGTGGGTTCCCCTCCCCCTTCTCTGCACTTCATGCCCAATGCAGATTGCATCATTGCATTCTGTGAGAAGCATGGGGCAGAGTTTGACATGCCACTTCCAATATAACTCCCACATTTATAACCCCTGATAGCTCATTCTGACAGCTGCTGGTGGTTAGATCCATAGTGTGCAATATTTGGATACACTAGAATTTCATGCCTAGCTGCTCTGACTGTATCCAGCAATAATGGCTTCCATTTAAGGCTGATGAGACATTTGCCTATTAGAAAGAACTACCAGCAGCTGTTTCAGACATATCTCTCACCTTGTTTCTATTTTTTTTCTGATGGATATGATCCCCCCCCCCCCCATGTCAGGAGGTAACCCAGACTGATGGCTGGTACAAAGGCAGGGTAGAAATCCAAACTACTATTCTTCTGTATTGTCAAAGGCTTTCACGGTCGGAATCACTGGGGTGTTGTGTGGTTTCCGGGCTGTATGGCCGTGTTCTAGTAGCATTTTCTCCTGATGTTTTGCTTGCATTTGTGGCAGGCATCTTCAGAGGATCCTCTGAAGATGCCAGCCACAGAGGCAGGTGAAAAGTCAGGGGGAAATGCTACTAGAACACAGCCATACAGTCAGTGGTGGGATTCAAACAATTTAAAAACTGGTTCCGATGGTGGGATTCAAATAATTTAACAACTGGTTGTTTACAAGCACCATCTTAACAACCGGTTCTGCCGAAGTGGTGCGAACCTGCTGAATCCCACCACTGCATACAGCCCGGAAATCACACAACTATTCTTCTTTCTCCCCCTCTCCTTCAGATCTTTCAGCCCTCCAAAGAAACCACATCTCTGAGCCCTTGGTTTCATTGTATGGGTGGAAGGATCCAGCAAGGCTAAGTTGGTCTGAATGTCACCAGGATGGAAGGTTTCCTAGGAATCCTATGTGTAAGCCACTTTAAAGTTCTACAACGGCAGAAAGGCAAAATAAACATGGAACAAAGAAATCAACAACACTGTCCTGATGCTGCCTTGAGAGGAAGAGAAAGACGGCTGTCTAAGTTGATGACTCCTGATCAGCATGGAACTGTGTCACTATAGGATACACCCAAGCTACATATTTCTGTTCAAAAATGTACAAAGAAATTTCCCCATAGCCATATTTCTTATTTTCTGTCAAAATGAAGAAACAGCAGTGAAAAAGGCAGAGAAGCCTTAAAGTCCTGTTCCTGAACAGACAGCCTGCAGACATTTTCTGTACCACTGGTTTCCTCTCAGCGGCTTTTCAAGCTTCTGTATTATTTCCTACCCTATATTACTGCACCAACATCATGCTTTTCTCCCATCATGTTTCCTTATGATGACGTGCATGTGCACATACGCACACTCACACAATCTGATCTAATAGCATTCACATAAAACTTAACTGAGCAGAGCATCATTTGGAAATCATACAGAGTCCAAGAGAAAACATCAGCGTGTAAATGGAAGGGTGTAGAAAAGAAGAAACCCATGGTGATTACTAACCCAATGAAATGGATAGTAGAAGTGAATCACTTTGGAATCTGAGATTTCAGGCAGGGCATGGAACTAGGAATCTTGAAAGGACTTTAGAAGACTGACTTGAAGATAAGCCTGAAAAGCTTCCTTGAGTTCCTTTCATCAACAACATCTGCTACACTATTCAAGACACCTAAGAATGGTGTGGTTCATTTCAAAGAATTTTCGGCAGCTTTCAGAAGCTGAAATAAATCTATTGCAGGAAAGGCATTAGAGGTTAAGATCATAAATAGTTTTCATGACCTCCAGGGATCCATAGGTGTAAGATTCATCCTTCCTTGCCCTCTCTCCTTGCCCTGTAGTGAGCAGAAAAATTATTCTGACAGACAGGGAAAGATGCTACAAAGCTGGGTAGTTGGGGCACAGAATGAGAAGGACCCCTGCTGGGTAGTATCTCCTTTTCCTGAAATTTGTAACATAATTAGAAACCTAATCAGAAGCAACGTGATTCTCAAGCACTGCTGTGATCGCTTACCTGACAGACTGGCTGGTATTGCGGCATTGGCAAGAGGTCTTCTTTGGTCCTCTGCTCCTGCTAGGCTAGGAGACACAAGAGGATTCTCCACTGATCATCATTCCTGTTGAACTGTTCCCATTTCTTCTGTATGTAGAGGAAGAAATCACACACACACACAAAATAGTCATGACGAAAATGATTTCCAGCAGAGACAGTTTTGACACTCTCTAGCTACCAAAGCTTCTCCTACACAACCAAGGTTTTTCATCTGGTCATTGTACTTCTGATGTTCCTGGGAAGAGAGGGAATGAGAAATTTGTCTATAAATACATCCTGGCTATGACTGTAGGGATATATCTGGGATGTTCCAAAGCAAACCTATTCATATGTTCCAACATCGTTTGGTATCTGACCTAAAAGACTGGGGTATTGGCTCAAACATTTTATTTGAAATCCACTATCATGTTCTAGCACGGAGCATAGTCAGGAGCTTGTGCATCCTAAGGAAGAAGTCTAAAATACCTTGAACATTACCAGCTAGCTAACCCTGCTGCCAGTCCTCCCCAATATGGGGCTTTTTTCTGCAGGGAATTGGTAAGTCTACATAATTTTACCTGCCAGAAAACCCTATCATATATTCAGTAGAACCGCAACCCATTGCAGAGGATTCTGCAGCATGTTCTCAGGTGAACACTGGAGCACTGATGATCTTACTAAATGTCCTTGATGAGAGTGTGATCCAGAACACATTCACTTCTCTCTCTCCCTAAGCTATGAATTCTGAGGAAATATTACTAGCGTTCACACATGCTGACATTCAAGGATTTGTGTCAGCTGTACTGATTTTTTTCATTGTGGAACCCCAATTAACTTCTGAGGAACACCTGATCTCTCCAGAACATAGTTTGGGTTTTCTCACTTTTCAACAGAGTTTCTCACTTTTCAACACTTTTCAACAGATCTTTTCAACAGAGAGCTGCAAGGGGCAAGTTGGATACATGCCAGAGAGTAAAATTTCATTGGGCAACCAGATAAGAAAGAAGATAAAAGGCAGTGAGATGTTGGCCGTCTTCCTGGGCAGAGCGGAGAAAGAACTTATCTTAAAAATACGTTAACAGATTAGAAAGTAATTAGCTAGGTCAAGTTGCCTACATCATACCTCTATTTTTTAAATTATATTTACATAATACACCACTTGGTAAAGGGGGTATTATATTAAGTTATATTATATTATAAACACAAAGTTATTCTAGATCTCTTCGATGATGATGACCTCTTAGATTACGTTTTTTTAATGAATTCTAAAACAATCTAAAATGTAAGGTACCAAGACATTTTTGTATACATAATGAAGCCTTGAGAAACAATTAGGTCAATTGCTTGGTTGTTATCAGTGGTCTCAATGCGTGGAACGTCTTTCAGTAGGTTATCATTGGGTGAGTTGCAGGTTACCATCATCTGAGGAGCTCTGAGGTATGGCACAAGGCCTTAGTAAGAAACAGCAGAAGAAATTGGGGTCTAGGGAAGGAGGTGGCAGATATTTACATAGACAGTCACCTAGAGGAACATATTAATCTACAATAAAGGGTTGAAATCCTGAGTGGTCCAGTGGGAGTGGGAGAAGGCAAAGAAATCTGGATTAGATATCGCAAGAAGAGGAGTATATGGCCAGTAGGTGTTGAGGCAAGGGAGATCTCAGCGCTCATTCTGATATTAAATAAGCAGTCAAGTGCTGCATTGTGGGCTTCTACTGAATTATGACTCCAGTACCTTTGCTGGATTGTATCCAATAGTATGTAAACAAGCTATCAGTGAAGGGGTAGATGCTATAATTTTAACCTGGATTGTCTAGGCTAGCCCCATTTCATCAGAAATTCAGAAGTTAAACAGGGTTGGTCCTGGTTATTATTTGGATGGAAGGCCACCAAGAAATTCAGGGTTGCACTACATAGAGGCAGGCAATGGCAAATCACCTTTGCAGGTCCCTTGTCTTGAAAATCCAATGAGGTTTCCATAAGTCAGATGCAAATTATTGGCATTGTTCACCTCACCAGATGCCACAAGTACAAAAGAGGTAACGAAGTGACCTTTTCCTGGACAAATGAAGTGCACTTATATGTTTTTACTACTCAAGACATCTCATAAAAGTTGCTTTCCTTCTCTGCCGCTAAACACCCATTGAAAATCATTATTTTAAGTTGGGGTTTGTTTGTTTTTTGCTATATATGGCCAAAGTCCACCTGTGTAACCAGTGTATGAAAATTTGATAATTCCACATCAGAGGGAAAAAAATATATCAAAAAGCATAATTTAATAGATTCTCATTGAAAATGTTATGAATTGTACATGTTCCTGCACTGTACACCTAACAAACCTAATTATCAAGGTTGTGCTGTCTACTTCAAGAAGGTTATCACCACAACCAGAAGGGTTGTTAGGTTTTAAAAAATGTATTAGGTTTTTTAAAAATGTAAACTGAGAGGTTTATCTCCATTTGGTAGCTAACAATGCAATCCTCAACAGAGTTACACTCAGAAAGTTACACTTTCCAGGAGTGCAGCATATAAACTGAACTAAATAAATAAATAGAAAAGTGCATTTACTTCAATGGACTTAGAAGGTTTTAACTCTGCTTATAATGGAAACAGTAAAAGCCTAATAGATTTCCATAGAAGATACACTAGTGGCTCAAAGCAATTGTGGATATGCTCTGAAATTTACTCAGAATTTACAGATACATTGATTGAGGTCTCATCATTCATTAGGTAGGAACTACCAGCCGAGATTATGCTGGCAGATATAGCAACTATATGTGTATATTGCATCTACCATGTCTATTTAATCCATGTAAGTCAATACTTGATGTTGCAGCCATCCAGAGATAAACATGCATATTTTGGGTGCTGTGTGGTTTCCGGGCTGTATGGCCGTGTTCTAGCAGCATTCTCTCCTGACGTTTCGCCTGCATCTGTGGCTGGCATCTTCAGAGGATCTTCTGAAGATGCCAGCCTGGGGGGGGGGTGGGGGGGGGGGGGGGTGGGGGGGGGGGGGGGTGGGGGGGGGGGGGGGTGGGGGGGGGGGGGGGTGGGGGGGGGGGGGGGTGGGGGGGGGGGGGGGTGGGGGGGGGGGGGGGTGGGGGGGGGGGGGGGTGGGGGGGGGGGGGGGTGGGGGGGGGGGGGGGTGGGGGGGGGGGGGGGTGGGGGGGGGGGGGGGTGGGGGGGGGGGGGGGTGGGGGGGGGGGGGGGTGGGGGGGGGGGGGGGTGGGGGGGGGGGGGGGTGGGGGGGGGGGGGGGTGGGGGGGGGGGGGGGTGGGGGGGGGGGGGGGTGGGGGGGGGGGGGGGTGGGGGGGGGGGGGGGTGGGGGGGGGGGGGGGTGGTGGGGGGGGGGGGAGGGGGGGGGGGGGGGTGGGGGCTGAAGATGCCAGCCACAGATGCAGGCGAAACGTCAGGAGAGAATGCTGCTAGAACACGGCCATACAGCCCGGAAACCACACAGCACCCAAGTGATTCCGGCCGTGAAAGCCTTCGACAATACATTAAACATGCATATGTTTATCTGAACTGAAACTGAGAAGTGTAGAGTGTCAAATCAGAAGGGCTTTGGGCAACTTTTTGGATTCTGTTTGGCTACCTTTTTGCTTTGGAAAGAGTGGCCAAAAGGATAGCTAACAGACAATCTGAAATCCTTTAATGACATGGAAAACCTCTGCCAGACAGAACTGGAAGTTTGTTTCGCTGCCATTGCAGTGACAGAGTAGGTATGCATGATGCAGTGAACCAGCATGGTATACAGAGCCAGTTTGGTGTAGTGGTTAAGACTAGAGCAGGTAGACTCTAATCTGGAGAATGGAGTTTGATTCCCCATTCCTCCACATGAGTGGTGGATTCTTATTTGGTAAACTGGATTTGTTTCCCCATCCCTACATTCCTGCTGGGTAATCTGTCACAGTTCATTAAGAATTCTTTCAGTCCCACCTACTTCACAAGATGTCTGTTGTGGGAAGAAGAAGGGAAAGGAGTTTGTAGGCTGCCTTGTATCTCCTTACAGGAAAGAAAGGTGGGGTATAAATCCAAACTCTTCTTCTTCTTCATAGTAATGTACACTCACTCTCATTTGCTTTGAGTTTGTCTCCACTTCGATTCTATTTGTCTTCTGAACTGTTCCAAATTTCCTCAGTACACCCAGGGGTATTCTAGACTCCATGGAAGGAGAAAGGTTACTCAGGGGCAATCGCATCCACAGCTTGTTTGGGCCACCTCTGTATTCCACTGATCAGTAGGGTTGCCAAATCCAGCTTGGAAAATTCCTGGAGATTTTGGGGTGAAGCTTGTGGTAAACAGAGTTTTGGGAGAGAAGAGAGAGAGTGCAGTGGGTAAGGGATGCCAAAGAGTCCACCCTCCAAAGCTGCCATTTTCTTCAGGGTAAATGATCTCTGAGTCTGGACATAGTTTGTAATTCCAGGAGAACTCCAGACTTCACCTGGATGTTGGTAAGCTTAGACGGTGGATATGCACCAGCCAGAACAAAGAAGATGACATTTAGTTCTGGTGGACTGGGTACTGTGGATTTGTGATGGATCTCCACCCAATCTTAGTAAAGAATGGCATTGCCATGAAAGCTGGCATTGCCATTGCAGACAATGGGGTAGGCATTGGGTGCACTATAGGTTAGTGAACCAATCCACTCTGCACCCTAGGATAACATGCTTGTAGAGATACAAAGTTTATTTCAAGTTAGAGAATCGTAATTGATTGCACCTAGCATTTAGAGACTCAAAGTGGGCAACTGCACAACGCTAGTCATGAGAAATGCTCCCATCTGCCATCTCAGGGACTATGCTTAGAAACTCTAGAGATTCTCTGCAATATTTCTCATTTTACAATGGCATGATTGTCTTAATGAGAGACAGCGTGGTGTAGTGGTTAAGAGCAGGTGCACTCTAATCTGGAGAGCTGCGTTTGATTCTCTGCTCTGCCACTTGAGCTGTGGAGGCTTATCTGGTGAACTAGATTAGCTTGTGTGTTCCCACACACACGAGCTGAGTGACCTTAGGCTAGTCACAGTTTTTCGGAGCTCTCTCGGTCCCACCCACCTCACAGGGTGTTTGTTGTGAGGGGGGAAGGGCAAGGAGATTGTAAGCCCCTATGAGTCTCCGACAGGAGAGAAAGGGGGAATATAAATCAAACCTCTTTTTCTTATTCTTCTTAAGAGAGCAGGAGCTAAACTTTGTTAAACCTTGTACACTTTGGAGAGTCTGTCACAGAAGTTTATGCAAGTGAGTAACGACCCAGACTTATGATGTTTTAAAAATAAAAGCATACAGGAATGCTTTCTGACATTATAATTCTGTAACATTTAAGTAATCAAGCCAAGCTGAAGGACTCCCAAGACCAAACTTACCACAGTTTGGTTAGCCTGTAGAAATATTATTATTTGTATTATGTTAAATGTGAAGCAAATGTGCTGGCCCTGTAAGATTTTACAAATGATGTAAAGTGACCTCGTCACCATTCCTTTCCTTTGTAAGTGGTTCGCTGTGTCTTTTGTTGATTACTGGGTAGAAAACTGTAGCATGGATTCAGGATGTTAGAATAAGACAATCTGTACTTTTTGACATTGTAAATATTTACGTATCTTCATATTATTTGAA
The DNA here is from genome assembly GCF_021028975.2 of Sphaerodactylus townsendi. Taxonomy (NCBI): domain Eukaryota; kingdom Metazoa; phylum Chordata; class Lepidosauria; order Squamata; family Sphaerodactylidae; genus Sphaerodactylus; species Sphaerodactylus townsendi. The sequence continues at coordinate 49,074,867 of NC_059427.1, read as the reverse complement.
AAAAAACATTGAAACAAACATATCTCTACAAGCATGCAGAGTGGATTGATTCACAAATGAAAATTTCAATAGCAAAAATGGGGAAACACAAACACATAAGAATGCAAATCTTCCTTTCAGACAGCACATTGTGTCTTTAAAGTGTAAAGTAAGAAACAGGACCACATCTCACTATTATAATCTCAGAGCTGTATTTTATGTGTCACTTGTCTTTCCGCTTCCATCTGCCATCAGTCTCTATTTGGTCCCAGCACCTATCAGGAGAGCATCCTTTCCTCTCCTGCCTATGGAGACTCATGCCAGTATGGATATGAAGCCTTTCAAGCATGCATAATAAACTAAAACACACTCTAGAAGACAGATTAAAGCACCGTAGCATTTTGTGATAGGGTTTGTAATGCAGATAAAGCGTTTGTACTTTAATTCCCAGCCACCGACAACAAAATAAGCAAGTGTGCCGGGAGAGCATTTTTCTTTTAAAACCAACTCCCAAAATTATTCACATTTGAAAGAAAACAACCGCAAATGCTTTTTGCCAAACACAGTGCGTGCGGAAAGATTACACGCTGTTATCAGCTTCACAACTGGAACCAGTCCATTCAAAAAGGATAAAAACGATACCAAGTTGGTGCATAGAAGATTTGTGCTGTTGTTGTTGTTTTTAAACCTTAATTCACTAATGGATTCGTGCGGTTTGTGGACTCTGAGATTTTTGGGAGAGGGATCAAAACCCTCCCCCAAATTTAAAAGAAAATACAGAGATCAGTTCTCTTGGAGAAAATTGACACTTGGGAGGGTGGACTCTATGGCATTGTCCCTGTCCTCCTCAGGCACCATCTCCAAATCTGTAAGAGTTTCCCAACCTGGATCTGGCATCCCTAGCCCACATCCCCTACTGGTAGCCAAGGAACCTAGCAACCCTAGCTGTACCATCATAGATCTTCAGAGAGGTCAGCCATGAGGAAGAATATCTTATAAACCCCTAGCATAAACCATTCAGATATTGTTATTCGCTTCAGTGTTAGTGTTCTAGGAGGCTTCCCCCTCCCCCTCTCAGCGTTAACTGTTGGCTTGGTAACAGCTGCTGTTACTGTAAGAGGTGGCATGAGGATAAAAGCAGCACTTATCGTTTTAGTTCTTCAAGAAAGCCTTGCGGTATCTGGCAAGATTTAATAACAGCAAGGCCCTCCCGGGGGCAATGTCATGGCACTCCTCTCAGGTTACGATCTCGTAGGCGATTCTGCAAGGCTTCTGTTGCCTCGTAGACTAGAGGGCACAGCCGTGAGTTCCATCTACTGCGTTATGCTGCCGGCCAAGAGGGGCTGACAGAACATTACATGAAAAAGTGAAAATTTGGCTTAATGTAAACATTAATTAAGATGCAAATAGACCCAGTTTTTAAAGGTGCTGTCGCACAGTGATGAAGCTACGCTGATAATAATAATAACATCTGCAAATTGCTTACAAGAGAAAGCACAATGCTAGACATGAAAGTAAAGAGAGGCCTTACCCACTTCTAGTTTTAGAAGCTAATGGACAAAGAAAATTAGGGAAAGCAAATAGCACGTCAAATACAAATAGAAATGGAAGAGAATTGGCTAACAGAAAACATCCCAGAAAAACAAACATGCCTTCAAAGATTCATTAAAAGCCCAAATTGATGGGGATCAGTGCTTGTAGTGGGGTGAAAGTGTTGTCCTTGGGCACCATTTCCTCCTGATACACATCTGGCTGCAGTTGCCATAAATGGGCTGTGATTGGACAGCACTTCACACACACACACACACACACACACACACACCACACAGATGGTGATGTGAATTATCCCCATGAGACCATGGAGAGCCACTGCCAGTCTAAGTAGGCAATACTGACCTTGATAGGCCTGATTTATTGTAAAGAAGTTTCACGTGTTCACAGGGACGTAGGTAAGGGGGAGTTCATAGGTTTAAACCCCCCTATTACATGTCCGGTGGGGGGGCAGGTGCTCGAGTGCCCCAGCTGCGTGCTCCTCCCACTCCAGCTGTGCCTCCCACCGGGCCCGGGCAACCGAGCAGCAGCAGCACTGCAAAGACGTCAGTCCCTCCCACTCCCAACGAGAGGCCAGTGTGTGGGGGGGGGGGGCGTGCACACACAGCATAACTGAGGGAAGCTTGGTTTTTCTTCCTGCAGATTCCTCTTTTGTTCCCTTCCAATCTGTTTTCTGCTTACATCCTTCTGATATCATTCTCACTTATGCTAATGATCTCTATTTGGTTAGTTATCAGGGTCATTATTCTGTTCTTCTTGGGGATCTTTTGTTTGCCATTCTTTCTTCTGTTCCCACTTTAGATTTCCACAATCTTGCTCTCATCTAGCTCATTTTAAAATTTCTGATTTTTTTTTGCTTCTGCTAATGATTAATCTTCTTCATGCTCCCGTCTTTCTTACAGGAAGCACCACAAAGTTCAGTTCTTTGCCTTTTTACATTTTCTGTTTATTGACTTCCTTCAGCTTCCCTTCTTTGTTCCTGCAATGTAGATCAGTATTGTATTGCTGATGATTTATGGCCATGCTTCTCCATCCTTTCTTCGCCTCCCCCCCTTTTAAGCTCATTTTTCAGTGTGTCTTATGAGTGTCGTGTATTTCATGAGTGTCATGAAGCATCATGTATGTCAATTTACTTTTTGAAAATGAATTTCTCTAATGTTGGTGTATCTTCAGTTCTGATTTTATCTTTTCTTGTTCCTTTTTCTCTGTGTTCTCCTTCTTCTGTACAAGTTTATAATTTGGGCATCTTCTTTCAGCTTCATCTTACAGGTAAATCTCACCCTTTTCAGCTTAAGTCTTTTTCCTGATTGTTGTATCAAAACTACTCTAATTGTTAACATAGTGTTTAGAATAAGTTATTGCAGCGTAACTTTAATCCTCTATTTCTCATATGTACCCTTTATTTTAAATTCTGCAGCTTGTTTGTTTTTCGTTCTTCTTGCTTTATGCATGTTTTTTCCTCTTCTTTCTGTTGTACACCCATTTCCATTTTTCCCTTTAGTAACCGTTCCAATTTAAACTTGTTTGTTATCTTATTCGCATCTTCATGCTCTTGCTCCTTTTTATCTTTCTGTTCTGTTATTTCTTTATACTCCTTCTTCTTTATGTTGTAATGGTCCTTTGCTTGTCTAAACCAAAATATCTCTCATTATTTTTTGTTTGTACGCTTTTCTTCTTGTTATTCTTTATCTCTGGAATGAGCTGCCTTCTGCTGTTCGAACCCCTTGCTGTTCAAAAAGGAGATAATAGGAAGTAGGGTGGTTTCACTTCAAATTAGGCCAGGCTCCATTTTGCCTTTTGTCAGTTTACTATCTTTAGATACATAACTAGGGTTACTAACCTTCAGGTGGCATCTAGAGATCTCCCACTATTACAATTGATCTCCAGATGACCAGCATCAGTTCTGCTGGAGAAAATGGCCACTTTGAAAGTGCTGGGGGGAAGAATTAGGACTAATGCCCCATAACATAACATACATAACGTGTGATTGGTGTTTGGAATATGCTGCTACAGGAGGTGGTGATGGCCACTAACCTGGATAGCTTTAAAAGAGGCTTGGACAGATTTATGGAGGAGAAGTCGATCTATGGCTACCAATGTTGATCCTCCTTGATCTGAGATTGCAAATGCCTTAACAGACCAGGTGCTCAGGAGCAGCAACAGCAGCAGAAGGCCATTGCTTTCACATCCTGCATGTGAGCTCCCAAAGGCACCTGGTGAGCCACTGCGAGTAGCAGAGTGCTGGACTACATGGACTCTGGTCTGATCCAGCAGGCTCTTTCTTATGTTCTTATGTCCTCTTTCAAAGGGATGGATTTGGTGTGCTGGCCTTGGCGATTTCTCACTGCTCAGAGAGGTGTGGGATTTAATAGTATATCCCTGAGTTGCAGCTGGGGTGCTTGAAGCCAAGGAACTGGGTATTAAATGAGGCATCAGTTTGAGTCTATAATGAAGCAGCCTATACCTCGAAAGACCATTGGTCCATCAAGGGCAGTTTTTGCCTAGTCAGACACAGTAGTCCTCGGGTGTGTCTGTCAAAAGTTTCACCTTTCTTATCACCTACTACCTGGTCCTTTTACTGGAGATGGTGGAGACTGAAACTGAGACCAGCTGCATACCAAGTCGACCCTCTACTACTGAACTTCAGCCCCTCTATTTTCATTCACAGAAGGTCCAGCTAGGAGTCCAGAGATGCTGGGTTTGGTTTGGAAAGTTGGTTGACACAGATCAGATTGTTTTTGCCAAGAATAAATAGGGCCCAAAAGTCGTGATAAATGTTGCTGGAGTACTCGTCCTTTCCACTCACATGACCCATCCACTTGTTACATTTGGCTCCTTCAGAGAAACAAATGTAGACTTTCATGGCTGATCTGCTCCTCCCACTTCTGTGAAGAAACAGGATTCTCTCCGTGCTTCCGTCTGGCAATTGACTACCACTCAGGAGAAGTTCAATTTTCTACACGCTGACACTTTAACAGGATGGCAACATGACAAGGAAACATCAGTCGTAGCATTAGCAGAAAGAAGGACAAGGGGGTATAGGAATAAAGGGGGGAGCATTTAGCTTTTCAGCAGCTGACCCCATAATTTAGATGTCAGTTCTCAAACGTTAGGTCAGTTGTTATGATTGAATGTCAGAAGGAATTGTTTGCCAGAGAGCTGTACTTCACACTTTTAGTGACAGACCTAAATAATGGAAAAATATTCCAAAGTGACATATTTTGGTACCCAGTCTTTTTAAAAAGAGAAGAGGGTGGGAGAGAAAGGAATGAATCAATATGAATAAGCAATGATCCTGAATGGCTTTGGTAAATATATAAATAAGTGAAACTTTCCCTTGCCAAAAATATATGTTTTAACATGGGGGGGGGGGGGGGGGACAGTAATAGGCCATGCAATCCAGAAATATAAAGTATGGTTTTTATATCCCTGCTGAGATTGCTTTGTGATCATTCTTATGCAGCTGATTTTTCATATTACGAACAACACTGTTAATTTGCTAGTTCATGTGAGTGAATGTAATGCGCTTCTGTAACCTTTTCACATTGTGCTGTTCGTTTAGAGTACCAGCGTCTTACTTATTTCTCATCATATTATGCAGCGGTTCAAAGCCTTGATAAAAGATTTTAAATAGCACATATCAGATACCTGTTCCTGGGAGGACCAAATGAGATGACAAAGTCCATCTTGCCCTCTTCTCATGTTTTATTTGGTTTTCAAGCTTTGGAGGCTGCAGTCATTAATGGGTTTATTTATTTATTTATTTATTCTTCAGATTTTTATACCGCCCTATCCCCAGGGGGCTCTGGGCGGTGTACAACGTATAGACATAATACAGTCATAAAATAGCTAAAACCATTAAAAGCAGCGATAGAAGAAATAAAAGACTAAATATAATAAGTATAATAAATATAAGTATAAGTGGCTCTTTCCCTTCTTGTAAGATGTCTGCTCAAAATACCTTCCACTCAACATCTCTCTCTCTCTCTCTCTCTCTCTCACACACACACACACACACAAACAAACAAACACACTGTTTTCCTACCCACAGAATAAAAGGTTTGGGGGACCCATTGTTTGACTTGGATCCAGATTGGAGGTTGTACTGGGGTAGAAGGATTTCTTCCCAGGGAAAGCAGCTTTCTCAACTCTCCCAGTGCAGCACAAAATGCTGTTCCTGGGGTTCTCCCCATATCCTGAGAACAACATTTCATGGAACATTTTGGCTGAAGTGGAGTAAGGAGAATCCTAAGGATAGGCCCCTGTGCTCACAGAAAAGCTCAAGTGGATCCCAGTGGTCACCATACAGAGGCAAAACCAGTTTCTAGAATATGTATGACAGTGTATGAGAGTGTGCAGAAGGCTTTCTGTGACAGCCTTCCTTGACCTAGAGAAGGGACCTTTTTTTTTTACTGCTATTGCCTAGCATTTCAGGAATTTGAGAGCCTATGACAGTGATGGCGAACCTTTTCGAGACTGAGTGCCCAAATTGCAACCCAAAACCTACTTATTTATCACAAAGTGCCAACACGGCAATTTAACCTGAATACTGAGGTTTTAGCTTAGAAAAAAATGGTTGGCTCTGAGACATGCGTTACTTGGGAGTAAGCTTGGTGGTAGTCAGTGGCTTTGCTTTGAAGCAACAGTGCAACTCTTCCAACAGGTGAATCATGATCTTAGGAGGGTTTACGCAGAAGCAAGCCCCATTGCCAGCAACTGAGCTTACTCCCTGGTAAAGAATCGCGCTTTAGTTCTTTGCATGAAAATCAGTGGGGTTTAAAGTGCTTCCCCAAAACTAGGTCTTAGGTTTAATGCTAATAATTGAGCCCAGCGGCCCAGACCAACCTAGATGTGTGGGGGGTGGGCGACTCTGTTTGCGCGTGCCCACAGAGAGGGCTCTGAGTGCCACCTCTGGCACCCGTGCCAGAGGTTCGCCACCACTGGCCTATGACAACCAGAAGTTCTGTTATAATGCCCCTCTCTAGGGCTGTATTAACATCTTGAGAGGCCCTAAGAGTTGAAAATAGTGCGTATATGTAATTCAAAATAAAAAAACAATAGTAAACCATTTAATATATATATTCTAATGAATAAATATAATTATTTTATGAAACAAAACACCTATTATTCCATTGCTTACTTGCCTTGAAGATACATAGAATTTCAACTTAAATGTATCTAAGATGCAAAATAATGTTTTGTCGAAAGCTTTCATGGCCAGATTCAACTGGTTGTTGTGGGTTTTCTGGGCAGTGCGGCTGTGGTCAGGCAAATGAAGCTGTTATAAAAACATGTCAGCCAGAAAATCATTTTAAAAGTGCATTCATTTAAAACATTTTCAAGTTACAAATAAAGACTGTTTCTACACTGTTCCGAACATTTCGCCTGCATCTGTGGCTGGCATCTTCAGAGGTGTATTACAGAGAGAAGTGTGTTACACCCTGTGTCCTGTGAGAAGAGAATGTTTAGTGGGGTATATATTGTCCATATCCCAGGGTGGGGAACCAATCAGTAAGTGTTTGGGTGGAACTTGCTATTCAAAGGTTTTGGTGAGCGCATTGTATTGTGGGTGGGGTTATCAGTCCATTTACATTTGTAGTTGCATTTGCATTCCCTGCAGCAGCAGCAGCAGTAGCGTTGGTGAATGAAAATCCTGTTTCTGGGTAGAGTCCATTGTTTCTGTATTCTAAAATATTGTTCTGGGGTGTCTTTAATATGTGCCACTGTTTTTTCTGCAGTACTATTGTTTCTTTAGTGCCTGTTCTGGTCCATTCTGGCTTTTACCCTAACCCACCAAAAAGGACTTTGTTGTTATTATTTGTGTTTCCACATGGTCACATGCACCCACACAGAGATCTGCATCTTAATTTGCAATTATATGACATAAAATTGCTGTTTTATATTATATGATCTGAAGACCGGCTAAATTTGGGGCATTTTTGTATCCTAAAACTGAGCATGGCTTCACCACCATTATCCATTGCTATTGAAATCAGCAATGAACTACAGCTGATAAAGGAAAGCTGGCGTTTATGAACTAGGGAGACAGTAAATAAATGTAAAACGGTTTGTTGAATTGAGCAATAGGGTGCCATAAGAGGCTTCGTAAAGCAGACCGAAGATTTAACATCATCATTCTTCAGCAGCACAGCGTACATTTCTTCAAATTTCCTTTGATAATCCAGTCAGCCCTGTGCGGACTTTACAGTAATGCTAACTCAGTTTTAAACCTGATGTGACCGGAATCATAGGATTCTGGACATGAGACTCCTATATCAAATGGGGAACCCTGATAATCAAAAGCATTAGTGGGGAGTGTGAAGACATCAGTTGGTCCATGGGTTAGCTTCCCAAAGCACTCCTCCACCAGTATTTCTGTTCTCTGATGAGAGATTGGCCCTTTCTGCACAAATCCCAAAAAACATTTCTAAAGTTTTCAGCCATACCTTTTACCATGATGTATGTCTACACTCACTTCCCCGAAACAATTTCTGGCCACTATTTTGTGATTTCTTCCTTTTTTTTTTGAGCATGTTGTCCAAACAATGCTTCCATGCTTCACAGTGGGGCGCTGCAGTTCTCTGGGCTTTCTATAGTCCATCCTTCCCCAAATGAAGAAACTCTGCTCAAATGCTTCAAAAATAGGTGAGGGGGAATGGAGAATGAGGGGAGAAAATGGCCCCGAAGAGAAATTTCAGGGAAGGCAGAGAGGTGTAGGAAACATCTTAAAGAGACAGCACAGGCAAATGAAGCTGTTATAAAAACATGTCAGCCAGAAAATCATTTTAAAAGTGCATTCATTTAAAACATTTTCAAGTTACAAATAAAGACTGTTTCTACACTGGATAGTGTTAAAAAAAACACTATCCCTTGGGCACTGCATCGCAGCAACACCTCGCCAACTCTCCCAAAATGGCGGGAAACTGCCGCTTTTGAAATTCGCTCCCTGAGCAAGTTTTTTCAAAAGTGATGATTTTTCAAAGGTAAGGTGAACAGAATGAATCCGAAGCAGCTCTATGTGAAGCCACCTCTGCGGTTGACTGCAGCTTCGGGGCCGTCTGCACAAGACCATGCAAGTGGTCCCCGAGCCTCCACCGGCATTAATTATGCCAGTAGAGAGCCGCTTCTGCTGCCATGCAGAAACGGACAAAATGTTTGGGGGTAAAAACAATGCAGAACTCCAAAGAGGAAGCAGTGTATTTCCTGCCTCAAAATGTTTTAAAATGTCTGTGGTGAAAGGGCCCTAATGTAACCCTACATAGAATGAAATGAGCCAGGAAGGGTACAGAGGCAGAAGGGTACAGAATGTATGGAAAGTGGAAGGGGGAAGCAAGGCTGCCATGCTGGAAACTTGAATTTTAATTATAGGCTCTTAACATGAGAGGGAGACCTTTGTTCTTAATTGTAAATTTTAGAATTTACTGTTTCAGGGCTGTGTTTATCTAGTGGGTAGTTCTCTTGGGACTTTCATCTTGGAAGCCAGTGCACAGAGTGGTCAGCTGGAGACTTCCAGGGCCCCCAGCAAGAGGAAAGAGTTGGACTTTAGGGTTGAAAAGCTGTGAAAGAGGGAAAAGTTAATTGTTAAACTTTTGTTAAACCAGATCTGTGTTGCTACATGATACGTTGTTAAGTAAAAAGTGAAAAGAACATTGCTTTACCCTCTGTGCATTACAAGATTCATTCCAAGTTCTGCGCCATAGAAACCACAAGCTGAGGTTATACTAACACTCAAACCAAGCTAAAAGAAAAAATGCTTCAGAGGAGAAGCTGGTAAATTTGAAAAATAAAAATAGATACAGTCAGGCACTATTTGGGGGTCTCTGCCACTGACCACCCATCTCACCAATCCCAAGGTTTCTGCCACCGACCTCTCTATCCCACAGCTTGTCCAGCTCACCCAGGGCAACTGGCTGTCTCCCGCCAAGAGCCAGGGGCTGGCCGCCGCCGAGAAGAAGGCAGAGGCAGAGAAAGCAGCTAAAAGGGGGAAGGCAGAGGAGAGCGAAGCAGAGAAAGAGGCTGAGAAAGCGGCTGAAAGGGGGAAGGCAGAGGAGAAAGCAGATTAGAGCGAAGCAGAGAAGAAGGCTGAGAAAGTGGCTGAAAGGGGGAGGCAGAGAAGAAGGCAGAAGAAAGTGAAGATGGGAGAGGGGGAACACCACACAAGAATTAAGTGGGCCCTTCACTCACGTAAGAGTCGAGGGGGGCTTTTTCAGCACAAAAAATGTGCTGAAAAAGTAGACTTATACGCGAGTATATAAGGTAAGTGGAGGAACAGTTGGCTTTGCCAATGTGATCTCCTTTCCCTTTGCATTAAAGCAATTACACCTCTTCACTTTATATGCAATCAGGGCAGATACAGATTTAAATCAACAGGCCTTCCCCTCCCACATTGCCCATGCCATGCAACCAATAAAATGTCTAGAAATACAGTATAATATCTAAAATAAAATATAGAAATAAAATACAAACAGGTTAGCTCCTATATATATGTTGTTTTTCTAGCTCAAATTATACTTCTTACTGACACATTCTTTCACCTGTGTCATAAAAAACTGTTGGGGGGTCATACAGGCTGAAGCTGGGCTGCAATGCTAAAAATGCCCCAGATTCTTTTTACTGGCTCATTACAGATAAAATCTGGAAGCTGGGACATAGTTTTTCATTAGGCATAACTAGTAAACTGAGGGAAGGGGATGCTAAATTCATAGTTTGCTGTCACTGATAATGACACATATGACACATTGTTTACTTGAAAACACTGACCTTCAGTAACATCAGGTGCCCAATCAAGATATTCAGCCTGTGAGAAAAGATCTCTGCACGGTAGGAATTATTCTGAGGCTGAGGAAGATATTTGTGTGCGAGCTTGTGAATGAAGTCATGTTCAAGTTTTGTTACCATGTGAATAGAATAGAATAGAATAGAATAGAATAGAATAGAATAGAATAGAATAGAATAGAATCTTTATTGGCCAAGTGTGATTGGACACACAAGGAATTTGTCTCCGGTGCATATGCTCTCAATGTACATAAAAGAAAAATACATTTGTCAAGAATCATAAAGTACAACACTTAATGATTGTCATATAGATCTAATAAGCAATCAGGAAACAATCAATAGTAACGAAACCATAAAATGTAAATCATAAAATAAAATGAAATAAAATGAAATGAAATGTCATGAAATGTCAGCACAGGCTATAGTCATACAGTCATAAGTGGGAGGAGATGGGTAATAGGAATGATGAAAAAAGTAGTGCAGCAATTATATAATAAATATATAATAAATAGTTTAACATTATCGAGGAAATTATTTGTTTAACAGAGTGATGGCATTCGGGGAAAAACTGTTCTTATGTCTAGTTGTCTTGGTGTGCAGTGCTCTGTAGCGACGTTTAGAGGGTAAGAGTTGAAACAGTTTATGACCAGGATGCGAGGGGTCAGTAAATATTTTCACAGCCCTTTTTTTGACCCGTGCAGTATACAGGTCCTCAATGGAAGGCAGGTTAGCAGCAATTGTTTTTTCTGCAGTTCTGATTATTCTCTGAAGTCTGTGTCGATCTTGTTGGGTTGCAGAACCAAACCACACAGTTATAGAGGTGCAGATGACACTCAATGATTCCTCTGTAGAACTGTATCAGCAGCTCCTTGGGCAGTTTGAGCTTCCTGAGTTGGCGCAGAAAGAACATTCTTTGTTGTGCTTTTTTTTGATGACATTTTTTTTGATGTTAGGGTGACCATTTTTAGGTCAACAAGTGGAGATATGATGGAGCTCTAGAAATTTAAAGGTCTCTACTGTTGATACCTCAGTGTTGTCTAGTATTGTGAGAGGAGTGTAGGGATGGGAGGGTTTCTCCTGAAATCTACCACCATTTCTACGGTTTTAAGTGTGTTCAGTTCCTAGATTGTTCCAGTGGCATCTTCACGAGGCTAGCTGTTCAACCTCCTGCCTGTATACGGTTTCATCAGTTGTCTCGAATGAGACCAATCATTGTTGTATCATCTGCAAACTTCAGTATTTTAACAACAGATGGATCGTTTGAGATGCAGTCATTGGTATACAGAGAGAAGAGAAGTGGTGAAAGTACACAGCCTTTGGGGGGGGCCCCCTGTGCTCATTTTACAGGCGTGTCTGATGTAATTTTTTTCCTAGCCTCACCTGCTGTTTCCCTATCTGTTAGGAAGCTTGTGATCCACTCTACAAATATGCTCAGGTACTGCTAGCTGATTTAGTTTGGTTAGAAGAATGTCCGGTATGATAGTATTGAATGCTGAACTAAAAGCTCGAACAAAAGAGGGACCCTTTGCATAGGTCTTTGATGCGCATTCAAGATGCTGTAGGGATATAGTGCAAAGCCATATTAATAACAGCATCATCTGCTCGATCTATTTTGCCTCCTCGGTATGCAAATTGCAAGGGGTCCAACAGTGGATCCCAAGTGGATGGTTTTCAAATGGTACATCACCAGCCGCTCAAAAGTTTTCATAACTACAGATGTTAGAGCAACTGGTCTGCAGTCAAAGTTCTTCAGTTCCTTGATGGAAGGCTTCTTCGCACTGGGACGAGTAGTGGAGTGGTTTGAAGCAGGAAGGAACATAGCACAATTCTCTAGTGGGATTTGTTGAAGATTTGGGTGGTGAAGATGGGGGCCAATTGGACAGCACAGACTTTTAAGCAAGAAGGTGTTATCTTGTCTGGGCCTGGTGCTTTTCCAGGCTTCTGTCTGTGAAATAGATCTTGCACTTCCTTTTCTGAGATCACCAGGGGTTGTAAACCCAATGAAATGGGTGCAGTTGTAGGAAGTTTGGCTATTGTTGGTGCATCTGAAATAGAGGTTGTGGAGAAAGGTGACTGTAGATTATTTTCAAACCTACAGTAGAACACATTCAGGTCGTCTGCCAATTGCTGATTTCCTTCAGCTTGGGAAGGTGGTTTGCTGTGTTTATATGAAGGCATGTTTATGCTAGACACAATGTGTGAATGAGGCCCACTTCTTACTTGGGTCAAAATGCACATTGGGAAACTCAAGTAAAAGAAAGAAAACTCACACACTACCGTTCATTCTTGTTCTCAAAGCAGCTGCAAGTTTTGCTAACACAACGACTGCCAACCTCCAGGTGGTACCTGGAGATCTCCAGCTATTACAGTTGATCTCCAGATGACCAAAATCAGTTCCTCTGGAGAAAATGGTTGTTTTGGAGGTTGGTCTCTATGGCATTATACCCTGCTGAAGTCCCTTCCCTCATAAACCCCAGCCTCCCCAGCCTCCACCACCAAAATCTCCTGGTATTTTCCAAATGGAAGTTGGTAGTCCTATCTAACAGCCAGAATAAGGGATACAAGATAGAGGGGTGCCACAAACATTTCTAAGGTCATTAAAACAAAGGGACCAAGCTCCCAGTCACGTTTGGAATAAAAACAGAGAATGAAATGGACAAGAATAATCAGGGATAGTTGATGTGAGTACTAAGAAATACACCTAGGGAGTCTCAGCAATGTTTAAGTGTATTACAGTACAAACACCCAAGAGGCCACACATCCTTATGTGTTATGTAACTCAAGAGATAAAGTGTTGAGAGCAGGAAGAATAACTACTGACCAGAAGGATGTCTTACCAATGATAGTGTGTGGAAAAGTCACCTGGCCAGTGGCATATTGACAGAAAATGGTCCCCAGGGCAAGACCTGAGTTTTCTCCCCACCCCCACCCCATTCCCCCTGCCTGGTCCCACTAATGGCCTCTCTGTCAGGCATGGGGTCTGTCCTCAAGCCTGCTGGCTCACCTGGGGCCACTTAGGGAGCGCGGGGCTTGGCTCAGCCCTTCCAGCTTGCCTCTGTGCTCTCTGACCTTCCTGAAGCCACCCTGGGAGGCTTGCCAGGAGCCAGATCTGAAAGTTGAGGCATGGGGCGGGGGCGGTGGAGGTGCTGCTTGGCAGCCCATGCCCTCCAAGCTGTGTGTCTCCACCAGTCGCCAGGCTCACCATGCACACACCAAGGGTCAAGGTGTATCAGTCACAGTCAGTTTGGACCCAGAGTGGCGGGAAGGAAGAGGGATGTGGGGGGCAATTTTCTGCCCCCCCCCCCGTGTGATTAAATGGCCTCCACCCAGGGACATTTGTCCCCATATGTCCCTCTGGCAGGTACACCCCTGTATCTGGGGTAGCAGTCATCTTGGAAGCCGATTACCTGAACAGAGCTCAGACCTACACTAATCAGGAGGCCTGGATTTCCAGGGGTGAGGTGGGGTGGTGTGGAGAGCAGAGTGGAAATCTGAACAGAAATTCAGGCAATAATCCAAAGAAGATCTACAGAAGCAAATAAGATCTAATAGAAGCAAATAATCCAGAGAAGATCTACAGAAGCAACTACAACTGACTCAATGCTGGAATTGTGTGTTCCAAGCAAGTGACCCCATATTGGAGTCTCACCACTATGCTTAATACTGATTGAAGCTTGTGAATCATTTTTGGAGGCAGCCCGAAGTGGAACTGTCATGCCCCCAGAGACATCCTCACTATTTTACTTATTTAAGCCTCAGTTATACCATTAGTTAGAAATAGCAGCCATTGAGTCACCGGTGGCAGCCATTGCGGCAGAGGTGAGCAGCACAAGGCAAAAGGAATGGGGCAGCCAGCTCTGAGGGCGCAGTTGCAGGGAGCTGCAACAATTGGCCCGAGCTGCAAAGGAGGGAACAGCAGAGCGCTTATAAGCGCCACACCCCGAGCCTCGGCCTTCTTGGCTAGCCGAGGCTCAAGAGCGACGTGACCCACCCACCCTCCCTAGTTACAATTGTTAATGGTTGACAGGTTATAAATGGTTTTATTGTTATACTTGTACCTTTGTCGCAGCCCGGCGGATTGGCAACGGAATCGCAACATCTGTGGGGAGAAGCCGAGCCGGGCGGCTGGTCTTCTCCATGGTTGGTGCCCTTAAGGAAGGGCCTGGGGGTGGGGCGGGCCGGTAAGCAAACCGGTAGGCTTAGCTGGTGCCCGCCACCCCAGCAGGAAGGGTTGACACCAAGGGTATCCACCCCGGTGGCTCCCGGCTTCCTGCCAATGCCGCAATAGGGATTAGGGACAGCATGGTCGGGTCAGCAAAGGTGCTGACCTGCTGATGTTGCAATCCATTTGTCTCCCAGCTTCTTGAGTGTTATCTTTGTTAATTAATAAATTGGGCTGCGGCCCAATCTATTTCCAATTCCTTGTTGTGTTTTATTTGCCGGGGAAGGGTCTACACACCATCTGCACGCAATGGGTTTAGTTGCCTTTTGTATAGTTTTCTATGGAAGGGAACTTTAGTTTGACCCTATCTCTTTAAGAAGCCCTCTGAAAGCAAAAGTACTACTTATTAGTCAGTAGTTCCTGTTTTTACAGTCTGTTTCATTCAGGTATCTGGAGAAGGTGGTGAAAGCAGTATCTCAGATGTTTAAGGTGTTAGAGATCCACACATAAGACACATAAGGTGTGACATTTAAAGTGTTAGAGATCCACAGAACTCAGATTGTGTGCCCCCCCCCCCCCCCGTTCCCACAGATTTGCAAGGAAACAGAGTCCAAGTAGAGGACACTGGGAGAACCCAGAAGAAGAAGCCAGCAGCACAGATTCCTTAGAAGCAGTTAAGGAAAGATTTGATGATTGCAAATTCTTCAAACCATCTCCAAAGTTTCCAGCATTTCAAGTATTCTTTATTTAGTTAGTCTCCCTGGGAGGAGTCAGAGCCCTAAACTTTCAATATTATTAAGCCATTTTTGAATTGTTACTTATTGGTCTGTGGGTCTTACACTCTATTCTGGCCAAGTGCAAGGTGCCTGAATTTCAGTTCACTTGGGGAACAGAACAGGAACACGTTACATTAATTACAGTAGGGGTCAATTTACAACCCAAATGTAGGCATTCCATCAAACAATAAGAACAAAACATTTGGTTTTTGCCAAGACAGAGGGGTGAGGATTCCAAGTGAAGTTGACAGCAACTCCTCTGAATGGTTGGGAGTAAGGTGGAGTTTTTCCTGGACCGTGGGAATGCTCTCAAATAAGGAAAGGGAGAATGCTTTGAAGGGAGAAAAAGATGTGTCTTGGTTGCTGAAGTGCCATGTATTGAGAGGAAATGTCATTGTTGATGAATATATCTGGTGTCACTGGGATGGATATGGCAAGGCAGTTAAGTACTATGTACAAGAGCATCTTGATTCAACCAAAAAAAGTTTCCTCCAAATAATCTAATCCCAGTCTCTTGCTGTGCTTTTTATGCTGCCTAGTTTTGTTTCTCTGGTCTTGTCATGCACCTTGCAGGTTGGCTATCATGCCACTGCATCCCTGGGTGTCTAGCTCCTATTTACTTGTCTACCAACTCACCTCTTATTGTTCTGCAAATGCACTGATTTAGATTTCCCTGAACTCAAGTCTGTCAAAATGGATGGATAAACATCGGATCCAGAAATAGAGACTAAGGCCAACAAAATGGAGGCTTAGCAACAGCTTACTAAAATGTATATGAAAATGATTCGCCCACCATACAATTTTTTTTCAAAAGGGAAGGATATGATATTATTTGAAGAATGTACAGCACAGAATACATTCAAAGCAAGCTGGTCAAAAAGGAGAACCATCAGTACAGCATTTACAGACCAAATCCGATTTAGATCTTTTGGCATCAATTAGCATTCAAGATTTTCTATACTTATCCCATGGATTAATTTGAAGAGTTCAGCAAAATGCTAATATTGGACTGTGCAGTGACTTAAATTAGTTAATCTTCCCCATGAAATTCATAAGATAAAGAATTGCACATTTAATTTTTCTGCCCACTCGATTTGGGTTTTTCCCCCCTTTCTTCACCCCCCTCCCCCAACCCCAGTTCTTCATGGGAGAGGGCTGAAAAGATTTATATTCTGACTCCTGAGGTAATGGTGAAAAGAAGCAAAGAACAATAAAAGCCAAATGTGTCCAGATTGACACATATCTCACAAAAATAACAGTTAAAATGAAGTAGGAAATTTTCAGTGGTCAGGGAGATGACCAGCACCTGCATTCCAAGAAAGATAAGACATCTCCAAGCTGAGCTTAGTAAATTGGTCATTTGTTGTTATTTTGAACAAGATCCAAATATGTGCTAATGACATTTTGCAACACCTTTCGTATGCTTTTAGCAGTTGATGGGGGTTTTCTTTTTTCACAGGAAGAGCTTGCATGAAATAGAGGTGATTGGCTGGTTTATGTCTGAAGCACCTTTGCAACATACCCTTTAAAATTTTTCTTTATTGTTGATGTCTGTATCTTGGCCCCAGGCTTACCTTGCAACAGTGTCTTCCTTTCTCCAGAGATACCAGTGCTGCAATAAAGTGATAGTTGTAACACAGGGCAATAGACTCAAAGTACTTTTAAGGCATTATTGACTCAATTGATTATAGCCATTACAAATAGAGCATTTTCTTCAGATGTGGGCTTTTAAAGAATGTTTCTAGACCCTTTGAGTATGGAAGACACTTTGATGTTGGAATAAGCGACTTCTGCATGCCTGGACACTGGAGGGTGCTGTATATCTCACTCTAACTGTGATGTTGCCTCTCTTGTTTGCCCTCCCCAGGAGACCACCCACTAACTTCCTTTCTTCCCCATGCTGGCTTCACTTCTGTCCTAGCCTTTGACCTGAGCGCATGGTCAATGGCAGCCTGCCACAGTGGGGCTTCCCCCACTGTAGCATTCTCTCACCTGCACACACGTGATGGCGCAGTAGAGTGCTCACTTGTCCATAGGGAAAGTATTCTCTTAGACTAGGGTTTCCGTCTATCTACCTTTTTCCTGGAACAAAGCTGTGAACTGAAGATGCTTGAATAAATGTAAGTTTTACCTTTTATATTTATCTCTTGAGAAGTTTCCATAAAGTGCACTCACACACACTACTGGGCAGATCCATGAAATCTAACATTTGACAATGTCCATTGCAGGCTGAAAAAATTCAAAGGGACAAGGGCCAGGGTTTCCAAGTATCGAACTGTGAGCATTCTAAGCATTGCACTGAGGTTTGACATCACTTCATTTATGCATAAGTGAGCCGAACATTGCAGCTGTACACCTTTAATACACCTGTATGGTATGCTTCTGTTTATTGCTGCAGTTTTACATTTGCATGTAATTGATAGCATTTTCATGGGAAAAACCTAAATTTTCTGTTATGGAAATCTAGAGCTATGAGGACATGCATAATTAACTTGCCTCTCATTCTTTGCAGGCGGGATGAGGAAAGAACTAGTTTGAAAGAGTCAAACTAATACAGAAGCTTTCAAGATTTCCATGAACACTCTTAAGAATTTGGCAGAGGCGTTCCTCCCATTGTGCAAAGTGGGCAGCTGCCCAGGGTGCCACCTTGTGGTGGGCGACAAAATTGCAGGCGCGTTTGTGGGGGATTTTGTATTTTCAGTATTTTTTCCAGTTTTGGCCTGCAGGGGGCGCAGATTTGAGGCTAGCAGCACCAAAATTTCAGGGATTTTTTGGGAGACTCGCACAGGTTTAGGGAGTCCAAACTTATGGACTCCCAAAGGGAGTGCCCCCATCCCCCATTGTTTCCAATGGGAGCTAATAGGAGATGGGGGCTACAACTTTGAGGGTCCATAACTTTGGACTCTCTGAACCAAACTTCACCAAACCTGGGTGGTATCATCAGTAGGGTTTCACAAAGATACTCTGAAATTTTGGTGCTGCTATCTTAATAATTGCACCCCTGACAACAGGCACCCCCTAAATTTCCCCAGATTCTCTTTTTAAATCCACTCCCTTCCTGCCAATGCTTGTTTTCTTTCTTTCTTTTATTCTCTCAATGCCTAATAAAGGTTGTTGTTGTTGGTTGTTGTTGTTGTTGTTGTTGTTGTTGTTGTTAAATCCACCCCCTTCGGCATGGATTTAAAGGG
The DNA here is from genome assembly GCF_021028975.2 of Sphaerodactylus townsendi. Classification (NCBI taxonomy): domain Eukaryota; kingdom Metazoa; phylum Chordata; class Lepidosauria; order Squamata; family Sphaerodactylidae; genus Sphaerodactylus; species Sphaerodactylus townsendi. The sequence continues at coordinate 49,056,436 of NC_059427.1, read as the reverse complement.
AGAATCTGAGGTCCCCAGTTTTAACATTGAAAAAGATGCTGTTTCAGGGTGGGGGAGAATCCACCCCAAAATAGCATCACTTTCAATGTTGTTTAAACTGGGGACCCCAGATTCGCCCTTTAAAAGGAGAATCTAGGCTCCCTAGTTTAAACACCATTGAAAACGATGCTGTTTGGGGGTGGATTCCAGCATCACTTGTTTAAACTAGGGAGCCCAGATTCTCTTTTTAAATCCACCTTAAAGGGAGAATCTGGGGTCCCCAGTTTAAATAACATTGAAAGTGATGCTGTTTTCCCCAATTGTGGGGACTGGATACAACACCATAAAATGTTTTCATAGCAGTAATAAAACATTTTGAAAGCATTTTGAAAATGTTTTCCAAAATTTATTTCTGCTGTGTGGCATGGCTCATTGCTGTGTTCAGATTTGTGAGTTGAGGGATGTTCTATAATGTGATGGTGACTTTGAAACGACCTGGTGGAAAAAATCATTGTTTGGTCACAGTGGGGGAGGGTGGCCACCCATGGGGGGGCATCAAACTCAGGTTTTGCCCAGGGCTCCAATTTGCCTATGCATGCCTCTGGAACACTGAAAGCTGTGAATTGGATCTAGACCACAGGTGTCAAACTCGTGGCCCTCCAGATGATGCTGGCAGGGGAGGATGGGAACTGTAGTCCATAACATCTGGAGTGCCGTGAGTTTGACACCTAGGATCTAGACTAAATTTGCTGTTTCACTCATTCCCTCTTTATGAAGAGCCCCCTCACATCATTCCTCAAGGTCACTTGCCCCACAGGAATAGCATTTCATGGAGGTCAGTGGGCTGCTGTGGGAGGCCAGAGGTGGGAAAGCTCTGTTTTAGTCAGGAACTAATTTAGTCAGGAACTAATGATCCGTGTGTGTGTGTGTGAGAGAGAGAGAGAGAGAGACAGAGAGAGAGTATGAGAGAGAGAGACAGAAGCAGAGACACGCACACAGAGAACTGCGTATAATCCAGACTGCAAGGTTATCATTTGTGTGTGCAGGATGAGATTCCACATCTCCACTCAAAGCTGAGCTAAGATTATTTCACAATTCATTTTTAAAAATCCAGACATTATGGGCTAAATTGACTGTATAACCACCAGTTTTATACATAGACTCATGCAGTTGGAAGAGGCCACAAGGGTGATCCAGTCGAACCCATGCCATGCCGGAGTACACCATCAAAGCACTCCAGACAGATGGCCATCCAGCCTTTGTCTAAAAACTTCCAAAGAAGGAGACTCCACCTTACTCTGAGGCAGTGTATTCCAGTCGAACAGCCCTTATTGTCAGAGAGTTCTTCATATATTTATATTATATATGTATAATTTATATTATTAGATACTTTTCTGTTTTTCAGGTGGGAAACCAAGACGGAGAGATATCAACTAGAGAGACAGAGACAAGATGCCAAGACTCCAAGATCCAAGTTCATCACTGTACTCTAGATACCACTAGTGCTCTTTGAATGAGCCCCTCAGTTCTCTCTTGAACTGTAACCGCAATGAAAGAAGCTGCCTTCTTCCAGCATCCCTTTACTAGACAACAGTTTGGCTCATTTTGCTTGCTTTAACTAGAGCTCCTTAATAATTTAGTTGCTCGATACTGGCAAGTAAACACTGTGTATATCTCATACAGATGTTGTGGCCTATTTATTATGAATGAACATCTAGGAGTTGCAATGCTCAATTTGTTACCATTCTGGTTACTGATGATTAAAGTTCTTGAGTTTTGTTTTGAACCATGTTAACTGACTCTTACGATGAATGAAAAAAACCTCTCTGCTTCCACAAGGTTCGGCTGAGATATCTGTGGTGAATGGCTTTGAACGCAGGCAGTTATACATGCACATACATATATCATATGCAAGTGCATTCAGATGCAGGGATTACTATATAAATAACATTTACAAACAAACAAAAAACACTGCTACACGCTAGAGTGGTTTCATGAATTTATAGTATATGGCAATGGAACACTCTGGGAAAAAAACTGTAAGCTATAAAGAGGGTTACCTTCTTCCTTCATTTATCAAGTTGCAATGAGTAATTTGCAGACCAGCCAGGAAAAAGAAAATCTACACAGTATATGAGCGCATCTCTGAGGTTCGCACTAGAGATCTTTTAAGAAAAGCATACACGTGATTTGAATTCCAAATTGAAAACCCTAGACAATGTTACAAAAACTAACATTAGTATAACAGTAACATTGGCACTTTCAAATTAGAAACTGGATCCAAATCATAGAAGTGGAATCTGGAGGAATCTAGAGGAATGCCCCCGCAATACACACACACACTACAGAGGAGCATTAATGAAGTTGTAGAATGTGTTAACAGCAAGGACGTAGGTAAGGGGGGGTTCTCGAGTTCAAACCCCCCCCCCCATTGCAAGTCCGAGGCTCTGCCCCCCATTTGTGGGGGTTTTGGCCTGCAGGGGGTGCATTTTTAGGCTAGCAGCACCAAAAATTTCCAGCTATCATCAGGTGACACTCCTGATGATGCTGGCAAAGTTTGGTGAAGTTTGGTTCACGGGGTCCAAAGTTATGGACCCCCAAAGGGGGTGCCCCTATCCCCCATTGTTTCCAATGGGAGCTTATAGTAGATGGGGCTACTTTTTTGAGGATCCATATCTTTGGATCCCCTGAACCAAACTTCACTAAACCTGGGTGGTATCATCAGGATAGTCTCCTGCTGACACCACCCAGGTTTGGTGAAGGTTGGCTCAGGGGGTCCAAAGTTATGGCCACCCAAAAGGGGTGCCCCATCCCCCATTGTTTCCAATGGGAGCTAATAGGAGATGGGGGCAACACCTTTGAAGGTCCATAACTTTGGACCCCCTGAACCAAACTTCACCAAACCTGGGTGGTATCATCAGGAGAATCTCCTAAAGATACCCTGACAGTTTGGTGCTGCTTGCTTAACAATTGACCCCTGACAGCAGGCACCCCCCAAATTTTCCCAGATTCTCCTTTTGAATCCAACCCCTTTGGCATAGATTTAAAGGGAGAATCTGAGGTCCCCAGATTAAACATTGAAAGTGATGCTGTTTTAGGGTGGGGGATAATCCTCCCCAAAACAGCATCACTTTCAATGTTGTTTTAACTGGGGACCCCAGATCCTCCCTTTAAGATTGATGTAAAAGGAGAATCTGGGCTGCCTAATTTAAACACCATTGAAAGTGATGCTGTTTGGGGGTGGATTTCAGCATCACAGCAGCTGCCCATGGGGGGGCACAAACCTCAGGTTTTGCACCGGGCTCCATTTTCCCTAGGTACCTCTCTGCCTGGAGAGGAGGGAGAAGGGACTGCCGGCTACCAGCTAGAAGCCCAGCCAGTGGGGGCGGGCAGGGGAGTCTGCCATCTCTGGCCTTGGAGAGCTGCTTTTATAAGCACTGAGGCCAGGGGCATGGCTTGGGGAGGTGTGGTCATGCCCCCAAGGGTGGGTGGGGGTGTGGCTTCACCCCTGAAACCCCCCCCCCAATAAAAAATCTATACCTACGTCACTGGTTAACAGGATATTAAAGAATGTTGCATTCATGTATTCAAGTAGTAAGGGTTATCCTTGGCAATGAGCAAGGTTATATATAATCACTTGCCCACAGCCTCAAAGAAGACTTGTTTACATGAAGAGGAAGGTGCTGTACAAACCCTGGATAAATCAGAAGAGCAAAACAGGACCAAAGGGCAATTGACAGAACCTGAGAAAAAACTAGTAGGGAACACAGAGGTAACCCTTCATTTAACAAAGTTTGTACCTCTATGCAGGCCAGAAGGCAGTGGTCAAAGGGTAAAGCATGAAGGCACTGTTGAAGATATTGGCCCAATAGCTATAATACCTTTAGAACCTATAGTATTTATTAACAAGACTCTGAGATATGGCGTATAGCATCAGAAGGGGAGAACTGGAAATGTAGTAGATTATGGAAACAAATTGACATATCCAGTAGTAAGAATTTATTCCTAGAACATAGAAAGATGCTTTTCTAAAGTTAGTTAACCAGGGGTCAAAGAACTACTTGTTACTTTCCATATAACTGGCATACAAGAAATATGGGCCATGAACAAATTCTGTCCTGCGGGCTTCATATGTTCTGTGTCTCAGCAATTATGAGCAAAAGAAAGAGGAGTCCCCAAGATGGTTTGGCCTGTTTTATATTTAATTCATTAAGGTTGGAAGGAATGAAAATACCCTTCAAGGAAATAATTGCCCTGTGGGTTTTATATTAACAAGTACTGCCCAAGTGATCATAATTAATGTATATTTCCCACCATCAACTGGAAGATCTCAGAGGTTATATTACTGAATGTTGTACACAATTACCTGAATCTCAATTTGTAATAGTGGGAGACTTCAACACATGAACTGGTACACATGACAAGCAGATTATAAGAGTTATTTTGGGGGATGAGGGTGATTTGGCAGAGAATGTAATGATTAGTAGGAGCTCAAGCGATAATAAAAAAATAAGGAAATTTCTTAATCTTTCTTTGTCTACAATAATTATTTGTCTACAATAATTATTTTGAATGGTATCAAACATCTAGACCAGGGGTCGGGAACCCGCGGCTCGCGAGCCGCAAGCGGCTCTTCGCCGCTTTTCATGCGGCTCTGGCATGACTGCCCCTTCCTGGGGAAGCCTGGGCAGAAATTAAGGCAGCGAGGCGAGCAGGTAAGCTGGCGAGCGAGCGGAGCGAGGCAGGGGCGAGGGGCGAGCGAGGGGTGGGGGGCGAGGCACGGGAAAGCGGGCGGGGGTGCGAGGGAGGGGGGGCGAGGGGGGGGGGGGAGGGGGGGGGGGGGGGGGGGGGCATGGGAAAGCAGGCGGGCGAGCGAACGAGAAAGCGGGCGAGCGAGCGAGGGGGACGGGGGCATGGGAAAGCAGGCGGGCGAGAAAGCGGGTGAGCAAGCGAGGGGGCGGGGGCATGGGAAAGCAGGCGGGCGAGCGAACGAGAAAGCGGGCGAGCAAGCGAGGGGGGCGGGGGCATGGGAAAGCAGGCGGGCGAGCGAACGAGAAAGCGGGCGAGCAAGCGAGGGGGCGGGGGCATGGGAAAGCAGGCGGGCGAGCGAACGAGAAAGCGGGCGAGCAAGCGAGGGGGCGGGGGCATGGGAAAGCAGGCGGGCGAGCGAACGAGAAAACGGGCGAGCAAGCGAGGGGGCGGGGGCATGGGAAAGCAGGCGGGCGAGCGAACGAGAAAGCGGGCGAGCGAACGAGCGAGGGGCACGGGGGCACGGGAAAGCAGGCGGGCGGGCGGGCGAGGGGGGCGGGGGCACGGGAAAGCGGGCGGGGGGTGCGTTGAGCGAGGGGGCGAGCGGGCGGGCTGGCGAGAAAGCGAGCGAGCGAGGGGGCAGGGGGGCAGGGGCACGGGAAAGCGGGCGGGGGGTGTGAGCAAGCGAGGGAGCGGGCGAGAAAGCGAGCGGGCGAGAAAGCGGGTGGGGGAGCAAGCAAGGGGGCGAGTGGGCAAACAAGCAGGCGGGGGGGTGAGCGAGGGGGGCGTACGAGCGGGGCCTGGGCGAGCGAGCCAAATGGCTCTTTGAACTAAAAAGGTTCCCGACCCCTGATCTAGACAACAACAGAGATTTTACTTGGGTGAGAGAGAAGGGAGCAAGTGAAGTGATTTCTCCATATCTCATTCAACAAATTATATCCTTTGAGACTGGACAGTTCAATCAAAGTGACCAATTCCCTAGACCTAGACTGAAACGAATCCGATGATTAGGGAATTTCTTACAACAAAATAGGCATTACCTGAAATGCTGGGGGCTGCCCCTTTTACAGTAGGGAATTAGTGGGTTCAGACCTTGCTATGTGAGAGGGGGCAACCGCCACCAAAGTTTAGGGTAGATTTTTCTCCTCAGAAATCCATGGGTCAGAAGAAAAGTTTAACAAGTTTTCCTAAGGAAAAATAAATTTACACAGAGAATTCATAGGAAACAGACAGATTTGAGGGGAAAGATCTGGAATAGATCAGGGTTTTGTGCGAGAAGGTTATAATTACCTTATCCAGAAGAGTAACGGTCCTGAGAAGTAGAGTTCAACATCTATATTGAGCTCCAAAGAGATTGGGTGAAAGCCACTGGGATGCAGCGCAATAGACACACCAGGGACTGACTGCAAGGTGGGCAGACTAGGAAAATTGGGCCCTTGCATAATGCTAAGAGAGCTAATCTTACCAGAACAAAAGTGGCTCTGAGGCTTAATGACTCAGAAATGATTAAGTTTTAGGGAGAGTTGATTGAATTACAGCTCTGGCCTTTTCCAATTCAAATGGAGGGGGTCCTTCCCAGAGGTTAGTCAGGAAAAAGGAAGATATGATTAGTGCATTGAAGAATGACTGAAAGAAAACCTCGATGATATTAGTTAACATATCCTTTGTTGAACCAGAGACAACTGTGTTGCAATCCTGTTACAGGGACTGGTTTCTCAGGCATGGGCTTTGTCTTTCCTGATTTCTTTAGAAAATGTGAGGATAGCTACTATGCCTTTCAATGACTGACAAGGAGGTTTGCCCACACAGCTTTTTCCCTATTGGTGCCACTGAGCCAGCACAGGTGATGGCATCCATCTTTGGCCTGCACTGCTAGGGAACCTCATAAGGGAGAAATGACAGGTAGAGACACTACTTCCTAAAAATGCCCCTCCTCTACCTCACCTGAGGTCTGGCTGGTAACAAAGACAGAAGGAATTCTGAATACATTTATGCTAATAACTAATTATTACTGGGCCAATTGTCCACAAGAAGAGGACCATGGATTTCAAACAAAAAATGGATAATTTGTCTCTGACTGTAGATGGTGGGTTAGAAAGATGAAATGACTTCATTGTTATTTTCGGCTAACCAACTCAATAAGGATATTGGAGAAGCTCAAATTCTGTAAGAAGTGACAAAATTTAAGAAATGAAACATGTTAGAGGGGAAATGGAAACAATTTATATCTGCCTTCTACGGAAATCTTGCACAGGAATTTGTGTAGAAGGAGAGGTAATGTAGAAACAGGGTTGAAAGTTGAAGGAGAATTGGAAACCTGGCAATCTATAACAAAAAAAAGGAGACATGTGCCTTAATTAAAATGAGAAAACCAGGAAAAGCTCAGAGTCTTGATATTATCCTCATAGAACAGTTGAAACCAGGTCCCAGTGGTGAGCTATAATTTACAAAAATTAACAAAACTGGTAAATTCCCATTTAATTGAAAGGAGTCTATCCTTGTTCCAATACATAAAAAGGTTCAAAATACAAACCAGCAAATTATAGACCAATCTACTTATTATCAATAGTCTCTAAACTTTATTTTGCTTATTTGACTGTTAGCTTACAGAACTGTACTCTGAATGAACAAAATTATGTTTCAGGAACAAGTAGAATTTCAAAGAGTTTTGGGAGTTAAACCCAGCAGCAGGAGTCATGAATTGTGTTTCAACCTTTGCTAATAATCTGGTGACAGGTTTAAGGAATCTTGTTCCAAACTTACTAGCTGAAAAGGTACCTCATCAACATCTGCTGACTAAAAGCTGCTGCTCACTGAAAAACGTACGGTTTTAGATTACTCTTTGCTACTGTCATTTGTCCTTTTCATTTTCATGTCCATTCTGGATGAAAATAAGTCTTAAGGATGATGAAACGGACACAATACCAAAAGAAAACAACACAGGAGTTTTGCCTGCATGTGGGTAACAGACTTCCCTCTGTGATACACTTCTGAAGATGCCAGCCACAGATGCAGACGAAACGTTAGGAACAAGATCCACCAGACCACGGCCACACAGCCTGGAAAACCCACCAGAACCAGGGTAGTTTTGCTTACACCACTAATTCACCTTTTAGCTGTTTGATATTAGATGTGCAAGTCAGAAGTAAAGAAAATGCTCCCAGCATATCAGTACGGTTGCAAGAAAAGTTTTTGCCTCAGCCTAGTAGTTAGGGTTCCAAAGCCTCTCCTGGAGGGGGATAGTGGGTAGGGTTGCCAAATACAGGTTGGGGGACTCCTGAAGATTTAGGGATGGAGCTGGGGAGGATAGGGACCTCAGTGGGTTACAATGCCATAGAGTCCACCCTCCAAACCATCCATTTTCTTCAAGGAAACTGATCTCTGTAGTCTGAAGATGAGCTGTAATTCCAGGGGATTCCCAAGTCCCACTTGGAGATGGAATCCCTACTAGTCTGTACAGTTCTAGAAAATGAAATAGTTTAAGCATCCTAGACCCATGATTATATCTAATCAGGAAGTTCTTCCAGATCCAGTAAAACAGTCCAATAATTAACTATGCACAAAAATGCCCGTTAGGATGATACAGTTCACTGAAAACAAATTGTCTAGCTCTTCAAGTTGGATAGTGACCTAGTTAGGCACATACCTACTGAATCACTCTCTATCCTCACCACCTCTCCCATCTCTTACTGTCTGGAAAATTAAAAAAAACAGACAGTGATGTGCCAGTTTTAAGATCAGATAAGATCAAAAGGCTTCCACATAGTCTCAAATGTTGGAAATAACTCTGCTCAGTGTCACAGTGTGAACGGGCATGGGTCAGATCAGAACTTGACGAGTAAGTTTCCACCTGCTCTTTATTTATTTTTTTCTCCAGCTTTCTTGTGGGGATTCAAAGTAGCTTACAGGAGATAAAAGAGTGTAATCAAACTGTATACAACATCCAGGGAACAATGGAACAAGATCAGGATTACAGAATTAGAGAACAATGGAAGCGATAAGATATCTGAGCAAGGGTGTACTATAAGCAATAATGAAAGCGGATTACAAGGTACAAGACAACACAGTAAAAGCAGGTGATATCAACTGTAATCGTTACAGTGGACTACAACCTTGTTCTGTTATAAAAGTGCTTTCCAGGGCTGTCCGATTCTACTGCAGTTCTAATCTGTTTTTTTTAATGCCCTCTTGAACATTGCTATTTTGCACATTCGGCAGAATGACAGGAGAATAGGATATTTTCTGGCTTTCTCAGGCATACCATTCCACAAGGTGGGAGACACTAATAAGAATGCCTGGGAAATGGACAGTTTGCAGGGTTGGCATCTTTGGAAGGGTTTGCTCAGATGAATGTGTGTGTGTGTTTTTAGTCATAAGTAATGTTAATGGTATTGGGGGTCCCAAAAATTTGTGTTCATTTTTTTCATATCTCCCCTCCCCCACCAAGGCAGTAGGAGAAAAAGACACGTGTTTATAGCAAACATATGCATTTACTGCATCTTCATCCTCAAGGCAGTTTCAACAGGAGTCCCAAAACTTTCTGAGCATGTGGGCATCTTTTGAATTCTGACACAGGGTAGCAGGTGAAAATGGTGGCTGGCAGGTGCCTTGGTGCCTATGGGTACCCTATTGGGACTTTTAATGTACAAGGCTCCCTGTCTTCTTGCAATCCCCATTTTATTTTTATAACATCCCTGTGGGATATTAGGCTAAAAGAAAGGAACTAGTCCAAGGATCCTGGTTGTACAAGGTATGTGTATTCCCCCATCATATTATCACAACAGTCCTTCAATATGGGCTGAAAGTGACTGTCCCAGTTTAGTGTTGAGTGGATATTTGAATGTGTGCCTTCTTTTAAACCAAGAGTGATCTTGGGCCTGTCGCTGTCAACTTAAATACCTAACAGCGTTATTATGAACATGGAGGATAGACAGCTTTATATGCTGAACATGTACTCTTAACCAGCAGCCTTGTCAGGTAGTCTAGTACCATAAACCAGATAATATTAGTATAGGAAGGGGCTGAGAGAGTATAGTGGCATGTGTTTGTGGCTGAGATGAGATTTGAACTGGGATTCTGCCAACTCATAACTCACATTCTTAACTACCTCATTGCAACAGCTCTCAGAATCGCTTATAATTAACAACACAATCCTAAGCAGAGCTATGCCTTTCTAGACCCCTTAGAATCAATGAGCTTAGAAGGGTATAAGTGTGCTGAGGATGGCACTGTGTCTGCAGTTTGTGTGTTGGTGTGTTTTTGTGGGGGAAGGGCTTATGTCAAAAAAGACTTATGTCAAAATTCCTAAGAACAGAAAATGTACTTTGATAATGCATAGATCTTCCATTGAGAGTCTGTGGGTCTGCAGATATTTACAATTCATTTTCAGAAGAGCATAATAAATGTCACATGCTGCATCTGTGAAATGGATTTCTATTCCCAACGGAGAAAATGAATTGTGTAATTTTTCTCCTCACCCTCGTGTCCCAGAGCAAGCTGTTCAGATCCTCTTTTTGATTCAGCCAATGCCCCACGGAACACGCGAGAAGGGTTTGGGCTCTTGGGTCATTGCTAAGCAGTTTCTCTTTCATCTTTTTCAGCGCCTGCAGACACAGCTTGAGACGAATGTACAAGGTGCTGCTTTACAGCATCTCTTATTCACCAGCACTGTAGAGACTCCAGTTCATTGAAAGTAATAAAACCAGATCATCAAAAAAATATTTTGAACGGGCTTCGGGTTCTGCTGCACTGCTTGGCTACAGCCATTCAACTTCCTGGAAATTGTGGTGTGTGATTCAGTGCTGCAGAATGGAAGGACCAGCTGCCTCTCTAGTCTTGTTAACCCACTGGGGGTCAACACTTTGAATCACTTTTTTTAAAGTGACATTTATAATTGATTCAAAGAGGAGTATGCCATATTTTCAGACTGTAAGGACATAACACCCTGGTCGAATGACTGAATTTCCTGTTCCAGCTGCTGGGGTTGCAGCATTGCACATTTATACCTATGTGAAATGTAACATGTTATTCAAAAAAGGATAATATTTTTAAAGGGATCCCTTACTTGTTTGAACCAGGTGTTTGCATCTCTGTGCTCACACAGGTTCATATAAGTTTATTTATTTATATGTGTACCCTTCTTATCTACCAGCTTTGCTTACTACACCGTTTTCCCTCCCAGCATCATGAAGTGGATAAGAGCAGTGGACTCTAATCTAGAGGACTAGGTTTGATTCCCCGCTCCTCCACATGAGCTGGTAAATTGGGTTTGTTTCCTCACTCTTCCACATGCAGCCTGCTGAGCGCTTTCGGCTACTTACAGTTTTCTCAGAACTTTCTCAGCCCCACCAGCTTCACAAGGTGCTTGTTGTGGAAGAGGGAAAGGGACGACAATTGTAAGCTGCTTTGAGACTCTGCATGGAAGGGAAAAGTGGGGTATAAAACCAACTCTTGTTCTTCTTTTCTACTTCAGCCTTCCAATAAAAATCCTGTGAGGTAGATCAGGCTGAGAGACAGTGACCCAGCCAGCTTACATGGCAGAATGGGTATTCGAATCTGGTCTCTCAGACCCTAGTCTGACACTTTAACCACTCTACATACTGTCTTACCAGTGGCATCACATTAACCCTATGAAGTCTTCTCTCCCAAGTCATTGTGGTGGGGGCTGCCATATGACTAAAGTAGCCTGTACTAAAAATGGGCTAAGTTGTGAATTTCATCACTGAAGAAGCCACCACATAATCAATTCAGCACCTATAAAGCCCTCCAAAAAGGCTGCCCGAGGACTCACAGCCCTTTTCCTGGCTGGTGAAAATACTGCAAGAGTAATTCCATGCTGTGGTCCAGATAACTTCCATTTTTACTTTTCAGTGTTTCCTGTGAATCTGGCTGATTTGTGCCACGCTTTCTTCCAATAGAAAACTTTGCTCATCTATCACAAATCCAGTGACGATCTTGTATGTTTCTGAGACACTTGTACAAAAACTGCGATATGTTCTGAGCTGTCCCCTTATCACTATGAAGATACCTCAAATAGGTAGAGCAATATAATAGTAATATATAATATGTTAAACCTAAAAGCTGTGCCTATTAACAAAACCATGAACATGAAGAATACCCCAGCCCTGGCTCTGCATGAATCATGAATAGACATCTTCTTTTCCCAAAATCTGTAACAGTGATCAGCTGTTTCCACGTGTTCTTTCTTCAGCCTGGACTTATTCCTCATCTCCCAATCACTGCTCACACCAGTTAACCTTTGTGAAATGGCTCTGACTCACTGCAGTCTATGGGGCCATGGCAGCACTCTCAAATGTGCTCAAAAATGGCACTGAATCAGGACAACATAATTATAATGGAAGAAAAGTAGAGCATTCTGTTTAGTGTGCTGGGTGGGTTATTGTAAGGAAGGCACCTTTTTCTTCTAAGCAGCTGAAGTGTTTACATCATTAAGTTTGCTTGCTACAGACATAAAGATGGAGAACAAAAGATTGCACTTTAATTAGTCAAAATTAACTCCTGCCCTGTTTCTATATTCATGGTCACTAGCACTGATTAGACACTCCATTCCACATATTCATACGCGGTGAAAGGAAGGTAGCAAGCTTTTCTCGGGCCCTAATAGTATATATTCAAGGATCTAGAAATTATGTAGGTGACGCCTTTCTTGGAGCAGAAATAAAATGACAGGAAAGCTTCACCCAGTTATGCTTGAAGCAGCTTACAATTAAAACAGACTAACAATCGGCTGCCCCCTCGAAACACCCACCACATTCACCATCTTTGGCAGTGCCTGCTGCTTCCATCTTTCAGCGCTGCCAGCCCCTCCCAGCCTTTTAGATCGGGTGCCTCCAATCCAATCATTAATTGTATTGTTGTACTGAAGTTTTCTGCTGCATTGATTTTTAATTTAATTTATTATTGTTTTAGATGGTTATGTATTCTATTAATTGAATTGAATTGTTATGTAGTTGCTTGGGGTTGTTGTGAGCCGCTTAAAGCCCTTTAGGGATAAGGCGACCTATCAAACAAACAAACAAACAAACAAACAAATAGCAAGGCAAGCCATTGGACATAAATAGCATGAAAACTATCCATAAAGAGAAGTGGACCATTTTGAAAAGCTGGTAGAATATAAAAAGTATTTAAAAGCCTGTCCTTTTGATCTGGTACCTAAAAGAAAGTAAAGAACTTGAGAGAGGGTGTTCCCAGTGGCGAAGCTCCCAGTGGGCAGGGGTGTGCCACACACCGGGCACACGAATTTCGGTCACGTGGGGGGCGCAAAATTCCCCCGCCCCCTCCTCAAGATTAGCCCCCCACTTACTTTAGGAAACCAAGCAGGTTGCAGAACAGGCCTTCCTGTTCTGGTAGGAACGACATTTCCCAGGGTCTCCTGGGAAATGTAGTTCCCACACTGGAAGGCCTGTTCTGCAGCCTGCTTGGTTTCCTAAAGTAAGTGGGGGGGGCGCCACGGGGGGGACGAAAAAGGCAGAGTGCGCACCAGGCGCACTCTGGCCCAGCTGCGCCTCTGGGTGTTCCACAGGCAAGGTGTCACTACAGATAATGCCTGTCTCTAATAGCCACTTGCTTTAGCTCTGAAAGCAGTTGCACAGGGAACAGAGCTTAGCAGGCAGATTTTAACTGGTGAGCTAGACAGTACAGGAGAAGTTGGTCCTTCAGGTACCCTGGCCCCGAGCTGTTTAGGAACAGACACCCAGAATTGGTCGTGGGGCAAAAAAACCCCCAACCATGTGAAGGGCAACAGGTATACTTAGACTATAATCCTGTCAAGCAAAGTAACGAGCAGAAATATGGATTGTGCGGCATGTTAAATTAAGAATAGTTATCTCTCAAAAGACCAGCCATTTTAACCCAGAAGTTCATAAACATAAGGAGAACTTTACTTAACTGAGAGAGAAAACAGTATATACATTAACAAAGTATCACAAATACAGTTACATGCACAGCTCATAGTTTGTTACAGTTTGGTTGCAATACAATATCTTTTGACCATTTTTTTGCTCAAGAAAATGGCGTGTGTTGGAAGAAAGGGAAGGCTGAAGCCCTTTCTCCCATCATGCTATGCTCCACAGCAGAATCAGGACATCAACAAAAATGTTAAAGTGAGTCCCCAGCCAGACATATGAGGTGAGTTAGGTCACACTTCATGTAATGAGGCCCAAGGCACAGATGCATGAGCTGTGGTTAAACTGAACACCGTGTGTGTGTAGCAACCCTATAAATCAATGTCCTTCAAAAACGTCTTACTGTTAACAGCCTAGCTCAGGTCTTGCAAACGGAGGGTTGCAGCTTCCTTTGTAGAGCTGATCTATTTCATGTTGGGACTTCCTCTTTTCCTCTGCCTTCAATTGTTCCTAGCATTACTGTCTTTTCCAGTGTCTCTCATGATTTGACCAAAGTACACTAACCTAAGTTTAGTCAATTTAGGCTTGATTTGATATAGAATTCACTTATTTGTCTTTTTGTAGATCCACCATATCTGTAAAACTTTCCCCTAACACCACATTTCAAAAGAACCTACATTCTTCCTGCCAGCTTCCTTCATTATCCAACTTTCACATCTATGCATAGCAATGGTGAATACTATGGCATGAATTAACTTGATCTTGGTCGCCAATAACACATCTTTATAGTTAAGAATCTTTTCTAATTCTTGCATGACTGACCTTCCCGGTCTTGATCTCTTTCTGCTTTCTTAGTTGCAGTCTCCCTTTCAGTTGATGATTGAAACAAGGAATAGAAAGTGTTTAACATGCACCAGTAATTGTTTAAGTATTGATTGATTGATTGATTGATTGATTGATTGATTGATTGATTGATTGATTGATTGATTGATTGATTGATTGATTGATTGATTGATTGGAGGGCTCAGGTCTTCACTATTATCTGCCAGTAATTTGGTATCAGTGGCATATCTCACATGGTTAATGTTAAAAGAAATAGCTCTGCTTGAATGACTGAAGAAGACGAGACTCATTCACCTTGAGTAAAGAGATGGATGCTAATCTGAAAGGCATCTTTCTTTGGGTGGCTCTTAGGCCCAAGCTATGCAAAATATATGAGTAGAACTACTAGTAGTTTCTTTATGAGCCAGGAAAAGCTATATTTCATACAGTGAACAGGGCAAAGACTGAGAATCAGTAGAGAGTGAAAGGATGATGATTTCTGAGCAACCTGTAACCACTCCCCTTGCCATCTTGGCAGAAAGCCAAAGGCAAACATGCGGCTGAAATTTGGGGTGGGATGGGAAGCAAATGGGCATGGGGACAGAGCAGTAAAGGAAGGATCCCTACTCCCATTGCTTCTGATCATTCCACACAAGACTTTTTTTTCCCTTCTAAAAGTAGGATTTGACTATTTCTATTATATTTGTGTTTATTGCGTAGCTTAGGCAGAAAGCAAAACCTGGCATGATGGAAAAAAATTGTCAGAATCTTTTACCAGGTCCCTCACAGAATTGTTTACAAGTGTTCCCCCACTTTTGGGGTACAGGGTAAAGTTTCTGGTGCCTCACCAACCAGGGATGCCAGAGGGTGAGAGGTAAAATGAAAGATTTATTTTGGCTGCAGCACAAAAAAGGCCCTGATGCACTGCTCTATCACAAATACAGTCACAACATACAGGGATGCCCATCACTGAACCCCTGTGAAAATGAAGAAAACTTGTACCCACAGGCTACAATGAAGACTTCAAAAAATTAGTTCTCCCACTGGAGTAGCAGTTTACTTTTAAGTAACCAAAATAAATTTATAATTTTACAAATAGTAACCAAATGTTTTGGAAAATTGTTTTCATTCTCCCATTGGAGTAATATATATAAACATAAGTTAAAACGGCACGGCAAAGTAATCTCAATGTAAATATATCACTGAACCCCAGGATGAAAAGTGGTGGAAAGATTCCCAAAATTCACCGCCGCATACCTGAGAAATTGTGGTGTGTGTGCTTTTGAGGAGGGAATGATCAACCAACCCTTCTTATCCCACTTCATGTTTATATATCATGAAAGTTGTCAGCAGGAATCTCACCTCCGTGCTGAAATCATTTTGGAACACATAGAAGTGTTTGAAAAGCAAACGTAGGATTTTCTTGTACTCATCAACGCTGCTGGTTAAATCGTTCTTCTCTAGCCTCTTTACTAACATCCTAGCATTGTCAGAAGACAGCAACAGGAGGAAATGGCAGAATTCTCTGCTTATTTGAAAAAGAATCAATGTACAGTATCACACAGTCATTTCACACATTGTTCAACTCTTACTAAAAATGGACTGAACAGCGGGTAGATAAGCAAGCATGATAGCTGGCATTGATTAGCCTTACCTGCTAAAATATGACAGTTACAAAGACACAGGAGAAGGAAAATGGAGACTGGCCTTTGAATGCTTCTGAAAGCTAATCTGTAAAAAGCACTAGACTCTCAATGACTGGTACGCTTTAGAAAAGGACCTTTGGCATTTGCCTGTGTATAAAAACAATGCAGGCCAGGATCATTCTGTGTGTTAACCATTTTGGAAATGGGGACAATAACATGTCATATGCTAAGTCAAATCTGGCATATTCGTTGCCAGCAGAATGAATTATGCAACTGTTACCTGGACTAATAAATGGGCTGTGCTTAATTAATTAGATGCAAGCTCCACTCACCATCAATAGCAATGACCACTCTTTATTTGCAAGACTGCATCTCATGTTCATAAGTGAAAGAAGGGATTGGGGCGTGTGATGTAGGATGAAGTAGATTGGGCAACAGGTTAGGAAAGAAGTCCATGGTAAGGAAAACTGTGAACAGGGCCACTAACTTTAATCTGCCTCACATATACAGTCCTTGCCTCAGAAAGTGTGCTCCTACCTCTCTGAAACAGATGTCTGATTATCAAGGATACTGGCCATGTCCTGGGAAGCAAAAAGAATTATCTGAATAGTCTGCACAACTCAAAGAGCAAAAGAAATCACAATACATGTAGAGGGACTGCTTGAAACACAGCAACATGGAGCCTGACTGTTTCATTAGTTTCAGTTAGCTTTCAATGTGGCTCCAGCATTGATAACTTTCATTTTATCGCAAACAAGAGAGAGTGTGTTGCACAGGGGTGAAACCAGTAGCATGCTGTACGAATCCAGCCTCACCCTTCCTCAGCAGCTTTCATTAGTGGTTAGCAGGTTATGGAAAATAGAAGCATGCTGCCCTTCTTATCCCCAGTGTATATGACTGATTACCTCTGTTTGATCGTGTGGGAACATCAACATTACAAACATATTGATTTTATAAGCAATTTAACTGCCGTGAGTTCTCTATAAAGAATCCTCAGAATGGCAGATTGGGAATAGTGATGAACATCCTCTGATAGAGCTTCCCTGTCCCTTTCCTTAGCACTACATTTCTTACAGTTCTCTGGGGAAAGGAAATGACTGTTAAAAGCTGTTTAAATCTTTAATGTAGCTGTAACCATCTCTGCGCTCAAGTACAGAGAACACTTTGACTTATCAGGCTGAATATGAACAAGTCAGTGGGTAAGACTTTTTATTATTTATACATTTCTTAAATTGTGACTCCCTGCTCCTCTGAGCAGCAAAAAGTTCCAGGTGCTAGTGCCTATGCAGACTGGCTTCCTTTGGAAGAGAGAGCACTGGGGATTGATAATGTTTTTATACTTTATATGGTTTACTTACAAGTGTGCCAGTAGAATGCAGGGTAGAAGCAGAACAATATTCCAACAAGCAGCAGGTCCATTAGTCAGTATCACATCCCCAGAGGGTGAAAGAGAAGTCCTGCACAGTGGCATACCTGCAGAAAATGGCACCCTCCCCCTGAAATTGCACTCCCCCCAAATTGAGGCAGACCGGCAGGTGGGTGGCAAGCAGGTGAGCAGCAGGCAGATAAGAGGCAAGCAGTGGTTGAGCAGGCAGGAGACAGTGGGTGGGCAAGTGGCAAGCAACAGGCAGGCAAGGCAGGTAAGCGAGGCGGGAAGCAGGCAGTGAGCAGAGGCCAGTGGGGGGCACAGGAGGAGGCTGGAGGGGGGCTGCCGAATGTGTCCTCATAAGATTCTTGCAAGTGGAGCCTAGGTTGTCATCCCCCCTTGTCCCCCCCCCCCAGGTATGCTCCAAGGTGCTTCAGCCAGTCCACAACAGTCTGTTATTCACTCTTCCAGAAACTAGAATTGAAACTACTGGTTGCTCACACAGACACGCACACCTTCCTCTTCTGTTCAGCTGGAGATAATTTCTTGCAGGTGTAACCCCCATGCCCAGAATGGGTTGAACCAGTAAGGAGGTGGAGACTCAGAGCAGCAGAAAGGCTGCAGAGCTCTTTGGAGAAGACAAGGCTACCAGACTCGGACCTTGATTTCTATAAGCCCTTAACACCTTGTTAAGGGTTTCTTTTTGTGGTTGTAATGGGTGAGAGTTCTCCTGGAAACCTTCATCATGTTGCATCCTGTTCATCAAGCCCTTGGAGTATTCAGGAGCCAACCCACTTGCAAAGAAGAATTGGACTTGGCAGTATCAGTAGACTGTAACTAGAAGGACTTGAAATGCAACCTGAACAGGACCTTGAATTGTAATGTTAAATGTTGATGTTTAATGTTATTTGTAAAGAGAAGTAAACTGTTTTGTTCTTTGCAACTCCTTCCAAGTACTGCCCCACAGAACCCACAAGCTGAGGTTACACAGGCTCTAATGAACACTTCAGAGTCATCAAAGGGTTATCCCCTAGTACTTGGTGGCCATTATGGAAATATCTGCAATCATTGAGGAAGGATTCTTTTGTCATTGCTTCTGGCTCCTCCCCAACAGGCCACTTCAGGCCCAGCCTGTAAGATAGACCCATTCGCAGTAACCAGACTCTAAACTCATAACAGTAGGTTGTATCTGGACTAAATTTGCCTCTCCTGGAAAGGGAGATGTAATGCCATCAATTCCCCCTTTCTGCTGCTAACCCTTGATTTGCCTCTCATGTTCCTGAGGGTCTTCTGTGCTTCAGGTGGAGCCTTTTGGGGAGGCCAGATGATTGCATAAGAAGGAAGGGAGGCAGAGAAGAAGAAGAAGAGTTGAGTTTGATACCAAGCTTTTCACTACCTTTAAAGAGTCTCAAAGCACCTTACAATCACCTTCTCCCCACAACAAACACCGTTTGAGGTATGCAGGGTTGAGAGAGTTGTGACTAGTCCAAGGTCATTCAACAGACTTCATGTGGAATCAAACCTGGCTCCAGATTAGAGTCACTCTAATCATATATACCATAATCACTATACCATGGTGGCTTTAGGTATTGGTGGCATTTGCTATAAAATATGGCAGGAAAAAAAAATACTCTGTCAAAAATGCCTGCCACAAGACAGTAGTTTTTGTTGCTTTGATTAACAAAAATGCCTACCTGACAGCTTGGTCTACCAGTGGAACTTTCTGATAGCCAGGAACCGCGTACATGTGAGTGTTGTTGCTGCAGTGACCATCAGAAATGCACAATAGCCTGGCCCTACGGAAACAATGCCTCTGTGCATTTGGGGGGGGGGGGGCTGGATGCTGATGAAATCTGCGATGGAAGGGGAAAGCAAGAGTTCACAGAATGAGCATTGTTCTTGCTGCTTTCCCTTCTGAATGACAGCCACATTACCCAGAAACCTTTTAAGCAGGTGTGTCTATGAGGTCATCTGCATATCTCCATAGATGTGCCGTGGCAGCTGTCTGTGTGTATTGTTTCTTGCCCATCCTTTATCCTAGAATCAGCACCAGGGACAAGTACAGGTTTGTACACACAGAGGCAAGGGCACTTACACAGCTGAGATTGCTGTAAAAACTGTTTATAAGCTACCAAAGCATTCACTAGGAAGGCAGCATCTCTTTATAAGCTCAGCATCAAAAACAGTACAAAACTCTAAACCTCCAGGCTACTTTGGGATTATACAGTCATGAAATACTTTATCCTGTCTTAAAAGCTGTCTTTAGCTTTCTGCCTAGGGCAGTTGTATTTTTTAAAAAAAAAAATGGTTTGGGCTCCCAAACTACAGCAGGAAAAGCTGAGCTTGCAACATATCTATGTGAAGAGGTCCAACATTTTATCCCAGCCCACAGAGTCAAGGCAATGAATGGGCAATCAAATCCCCTTCCCACACTTCACTGTACTAAGGAATTGGCTGATCAAGCGCTCCTTACTGCTGGAGCACATCTACTAGGTAGTAAATGGAAGAATAAGCAAGACAAATTTAATTAGCACTCAGTGATTCCCCAATTGTTATTAATTAATCTCTATCACTGGATGGGCAAATAGGCTTCCTATTGTACCATATGTGAGCCACTGCCCTGAAGGTCAAAAGCGAAATGTCAAATGGGCACAATCTGGTTTGGCCACTGTGATGGACTGCAGAAGAAGGGTTAATTTTAAAGCACAGCTCTGACAGAGAAAAGGAATGTGAGGAGTTAAACCAGAGCTCCACCTGATTGGTTGGCTGCTGCTGCGGCTGTCTATAGAAGGCCAGAGGGTGAATGTTCTGTTAGGCAGAGAGCTTTGCTGCTCAGAAGGCTGTATAGCCAGTTTTAGTGAAGGGCTGGGAAAGGCCAGGCTGTATGTGATACCTGAGCCTAACTCCAAAGGAAAACATAATCACAAGGCAATATAACACATGGAGGGCTTGGTTATAGGTCTCTGAGGAGAAAGCACCTAGGTACGGGACAGTGAAGTCTCTGAGGGTGTGTGTTATTTAATTAAAAGTGTCAGGAGTGGGTTCCAGGTGGGATATCCCAGAGTCTGCTCTATGAAGCCCAGTGTCCCTCTCCTTTAGTGGAAGGAACAGAATATGTAAGTATCTGAAAAGATCTGTGAAAGAAAGATTTTCCCTGAAGAAAGTAGTTTAGTAGAAGGAAGTTATATTAAAACGGAGTCAAAGAACTGTCTGAAACAACAAAAAGATTTATCAAAGTATTTCTGCCTCAGAAAAAGAAAATTCCCTCACAGTGCTATCGATATTCTCTCAGAGATGGCAGCTAGAATAAACCTGACGGGATCTCCTGAAGAGCTTTAGGTGTGTGCCTGCTCGCTCTGCACCTAGGCTGCCTTTACCAGTGGTGGCTTAGGGTGGTCCTATTATTACCACCACTAAACTTAGGCAATACAAATCAATACATCAGAGGCCATCAGCCATATGTGGTCCAGGGCTAGTTTGCCACTGTCTGGGAGGTAGGGAATATGATTTCCTCCCAGTGGAGTCTTTGCAGAATACAGAACCTTGGTTTAGTGGTTAAAGTATTGGGCTAGGATCTGGGAGCACTGCTATCCTAAACAGACATATGTCTTTCTATGACCATTTACTAAGAAGGCATAACTCTATTTAGGAATAAATGTCCAAGTTCAAATCCCTATTCTGCCATGCAAGCTTTCTGGAGATATTGGGTGAGTTACCCTCTCTCAGCCTAACATACCTCACAGGGTTGTTGGGGGGGGGAGCGGAGAGAAGAGGGAAAAACCATTCTATATTCTCCTGTGCTCCTTGAAAGAAGGGCAACATAAAGATATACTGACTAAATAAAGGCAAACATTACCATCACATATAAGCTCCAGTGGTTTAATGATGGGCATTTTGCTAGCTGACCTACAGTTGTAAAAAGAAAACTGTTCCCAATATTTTGAGATTTAATGTGGTGTAGTGATTAGAGTGTCAGGCTAGGATGTGGGGCCCCAGGTTCTCCATCTGCCATGGAAGTTTGTTGAGTGACCTTGAGTCAGTCACACTCTCTCAGCCTAACCTGCCTTATGAAGATAAAATGGAGGAGAGGAGAATGAAGCAAGCTGTTTGAAGGCCCCAGTTGGGAAAAAGGCTGTGTAAAAATGAATAAACAAATGAATCAATAAATAAAACATTATGCCTGACTGAAAAATGCAACCTAGGTATGAGGCTCCGCAGGGGACCTTCATCCATATAAATTGATAAATAAATAAAGCACTGTACTTGGGAATGCCATTGCTAAGAAGCAAAACCTGGCCTTTAGCCCTGATCCTGGTGTTATGTATATTGGGTAACAGTCTATATGCTCAAAGACTCAGAGGCCAAATAAGAGAGTTTGAGGTGAGAGATCTAAGCATGACAGATCAGTAGTTTGTTAGGATACCTCCTGCAGCAAAGGTATCCCTTCCAGGGCAGAGGCACAATGACAGAGAAAAGGTGCAGTTTGTATAGGGTTTTCACAATATTGGTTTCACTGATTACATTTCAGAGCATTCTTAAGTTTGTCAGAAGTTGCAATAAACAGTTATTTACACCAAGGTTGTTCCTGTTTCGCACCTGAATTGTTCCTGAATGTAGGACAACAACTTCAGAGCCATCCATCTGCAGAGAGGTGATACACAACCATAGGGAACAGATGGTCAGACCTCAGTGAAATACTTGGCAGAATAATTCCATTTTACAGGCCCTGTGGAACTCCGTAAGGTCCCATAGGGCTCCTCTGAGAGACTGTTCCACCAAATCGGGGGCAGGACCAAAAAGGCCCTGGCCCACACCAAGGCCAATCGGACCTCATGCGGGTGAGGTAATGTTAGGGATTGTTAGATCTTAATGTCTGCTGGAGGTTATAACTGAAGAAGCAATCATGCAAGTATCCTGGGCCCAAACCATGAAGGGCTTTGAACATCAACATTAAAATCTTGAACCTGATCTGGCTTTCAACTGGCAACCAATGCAGCTCAGGAAGAACTGGTGTCATATGTGCATGCTATGGGGACCCAGAGAGGAGCTGGGCAGCTACATTTTGAACCAGATGAAGTTTCGCGATCAGTCTCAAGGCCAGCCAAGTGCAGAGCACATTGCAGTAGTCCAATCTGGAGGTGACCATCGCAGGGATCACCATAGCTAGGTCAAAGGACAATAAGCAGGAGGCAAGCTGCTGTACCTGGCACAGATGAAAAAAGCCAGCTGGGCCATGTTGGTGATCTGAGTTTCCATGGACAATGAGGAGTCCAGAATCTCCCCCAGGCGCTACCCAGCTGTCTCTCCCCCTCCCAGCCACAGGACCCCTGTCTTTACTGGGTTCAGTTTCAGATGGCTCTGTTTAAGCCATTCCACCACAGCCTCCAAGCACTTGGGCAGTTATCCTGGGGCAGAAGACAGGCGGCTGTCCATCAACAGATCTGGGTGTCACCAGTGTACTGGTGGTAGCCCAGCCCAAACCCCTGGACCAGCTGAGCATGGGTTTGCATATAGATGTTAAATAATAGGAGAGAGAGAAAACTGCCCCCTGAGGGACCCCATAATCTTGGGGGAACTGGGAGGACAGCTCTCCTCACCCCGCAACCTGCATTGATCTCCCCGGGAGAAACGAGCCCAGTCATTTTAAGACTGTACCTCTTGTTAGGATAAAGTCAAATGGTCAGGGCAGGAAAAATGTATCACAGTCTTCTGGCATAGACAGAATGTTATAATATAAAGCAGAATCAAAGCGAATACAATCATAACATAAGTGACAGATACAATATATTGAGTACAAAAGGTATGTAAGGCATAGCCTAGTCTAATATATAAGCAACTAACTAATAAGCATAACACTGAGTGGTACAAAGATGTCTCATGCAAAACTAGAAAAACAAGGAAGCCTAAAATCAAATTCTGGGGTGACACTACTCTGGCTGGGCTGGCCTTCATTAGCAGGGCCTCTGGCAGTGAGTGCAATTTGCAAACCCTTCATCCACATGCCCCCAACCCACTGTAACGACAGGCATTTTACTATGAACCAGGGAAAGACACTGGATTTTATTTTATTTCATTGCTTTTTGGTATCCTACTTCAGGTATGTCACTGTCAGCTCCTAGTAAAATTGTTTCTGACTAGTCAAGCATGCTCCGAATTGGCTTTCCCAGTGGACATTATCTCCAAAACACATTGGGGCTGAGAGAATAGGACAGTCTGCTTCTGCATTCCATCGAGCCAAAATGTCAGTCACTTTCCTGCCATGCGAATCCAGGCAGAGACCTCTAAATGCAGAAATTCATCCAAATTACCATGTACTCATCTGCTCTCAATAAGCTGTCTTTCTGCTCCAGAGAGGTAAGAGGCACACGTTGCCAGTATTCTGTGACCCTTTGTTCTTATGCAGGGCGCACTCTTACTTTTGCTGGGACCTCAGGAGAATTCCAATTCCCCAAACAGCAATCCATGCAAATTAGTTGTAAAATATTTTTCAATTGGTAAACATACTAAAAAGCTGATAAAGTTTCCGAAAAGTTTCAGCATAAGGAGGTCCTGCTTATTCACACATGAGACAGAAATAGTCCCTGATCAGGAATATTGGGTTGAGATATTCCTGCAGATTTGGGGGTGGAGCCTGGGGAAGGTGGGGTTTGGGGAGGGAGCTCAGCGGAGGTTTAATGCAATAGAGTAAATCCTCCAAAGCAGCCATTTTCTCCAGGGGAACAGGTCTCTGTAATCTAGAGAAAAGTTGTAATTCTGGAAGGTTTCCAGGCCCAACCTAGAGGATGACAACCTAGAACTTGCTCATAACATAGCCAGAAGGGAAAAATAAAATGTTTTAGTTAAGAATATAGTTTTAGGTTTAGCATTTACTTTGAAACTTTGAATATATTAAATATTGACTAGTTTCTCTGTTACAGGTTTTTTGATACCATGAAATGATTTTTTATAAAGATGTATGAACACACTTCCATCAACGGTGCGGGATCTCAGTGATTTCCGCAAGACCTGCAAGACCGAATTGTTCCACCAGGCTTTTGGGGAGGCCAGCCGCGGATTGGAGGCCCCCGTTTTGCGTGCTGTACCATCATTGACATTACTGATGTGACATCTTTCGTTATGTTGAGTTATGTTATGAGCCATCTGAGTTATGTTATGAATTTTAATTATTTATTACTTATTTATCGTGCACATTGTTTTTAGTTATGGTTTTGTTGTACACCGCCCAGAGCCCTTCAGGGGTGGGCAGTTTATCAAATTTTAATGATGATGATGATGATGATGATGATGATGATGATGATGATGATGATGATGATGATGATGATGATGATGATGATGATGATGATGATGATGATGATGATGATGATGATGATGATGATGATGATGATGATGATGATGAAGAAGAAGAAGAAGGCAGGGGCTTACTGCAAGTACAGCAAACAGTGGAAGAAGAGAAGCATGCACTGGCCGATTATGTGAAGGAAAGTCAAGAACAGGCATTGATTGAAGTAAAGAACAGACATTTGCTGCAAACCCAGAAAACCAAACAAGAATACAGAAAAAATGTAAAATGAGGACTGAAAGCTGGCACAACAAAGCACTGCACGGCCAATTTCTGGAGAAAATCAAAGACAAGGTGGATAATGAAAAGACCTGGCTGTGGTTAACAACTCTGAAAAAAAACTGAATCCCTGATTTTAGCCACCCAAGAGCAAGCCATCAGAACAAATTCGATCAAGGCCAAAATCGAAAAGTCCTCAGATGATGCAAAATGCAGATTGTGCAAGGAAGCTGATGAAACTGTAGATCATGTCCTCAGCTGCTGCAAAAAGATTGCCCAGACTGAGTACAAACAGAGACACAACTCAGTGGCCAAGATGATCCACTGGAATTTATGCAAGAATTACAACATAAGAACAGCCATGAACTGGTAGGAACATTGTCCAGAGAAAGTAATGGAAAATGAGAAGGTCAACATCCTGTGGGACTTTCGAATCCAAACGGACAAAGTGTTGAAACACAATACACCAGACATCACCGTGATCGAGGACAAGAAAGTGAGCATCATCGACATAGCAGTCCCCAGTGACAGCGGGGTCATTGAAAAAGAACAGGAAAAGGTCACTAGATACCGCGATTTGAAAATCGAGCTTCAGCGTCTATGGCACAAACCAGCTGAGGTAGTCCCAGTGGTAATCGGCACGCTGGGCGCCATCCCCAAAACACTCGGGCAGCACTTAGAACATCTTCGAATTGACAGAATTAACATCTGTCAAATTCAGAAGCCAGCCCTGCTGGGATCCGCACGAATTCTACGCCGATACATTACAAGTTCCTAGGCCTCTGGGTGAGGCTGGAATTGTAATGAAGGCCAACAACCAGCTAAAGATCTGGCAGCTGTGAAATCTACAATAATAATAATAACAACAGCAGCAGCAGCAGCAACAACAACAACAATAATAATATGAAAGAAGGTAATAGAACAGGACAAAGGTACTTTACAAATCAGTCAGACCTCTTTGTTTTTGACATACCCAAGCAAATGGTTATCAACTACCCAGGAAGGACACAATTGCTGTTAGCAAGAAATGTGTTAAAGAATTTGTCTGCTGCATCTGGAAAATGGCAAGAGGGAATAGTAGGTGCCAAAGGAATAGTACCCTTACAAGAGGGAATAGTTTCAAGTAGCCCAACTATGTTAAAGTCAGCAGTTTCAAAATACCCCTATTGATAGATACAGGTTGGAATGGCCAGTTGTACCCATGTAAGACTTAACAGAAAAACATCTTTTGTTATTGTAAAACACAGCCATAAGAGTAATACTTCCAGACAGGAGATAAGGAAATGTTTCAGGATATGGGAGGTATGAAACTCTAGGAACTCAGATGTCTCGAAGAAAGAACCTTGATGGCCCCTGATGGGCATGTATCTGTTTTATTATGTATAACTTTTGTTCCCTTTGATTAACCCCCTGAAACCCTATAAGAACGCTTGATTTTTCTTTGTCCAGTGTGCTTTTCCCCAATGCTGAACGGACCTCTGCCTGTCTGAAATAACATTTTCTTTTATACTAATTTCATATTGTGGCTCTTGCGTAGCCTAGTCCAGCTAGCGGTAACATAGTAATACATTTGTTCATTTAAAACATTTTCATGCTGCCTTTCCACCCAATTGGGTTCCCTGAGGCAGTGAATATAAAACATTAAAATACTGGAACAATTAAAAACAACATTTAAAATGATAAAAACTTTAAAATTAGAAATTTATAAAATAAAAGCCAGTGTGGTGTAGAGTTTAATTTGTCAAACTAGGATCTGGGAAATCTAGGTGTGAATCCCCACTCGTGCCATGGAAGCCTGGGGTGTCATCTTTGAGGAAAGAAAATGACAACTACAAATGCACTGTTTTATTCTTTCCAGAATGTGGATTTCAGTCTTTCTCAGAATAAACAATAGCCCCCTCTCCTGTAAACATCCTTTGTATTCTGTTTTGCATGTGAAATGTAAAATGTTTTATTTTTCTGTTGGCTGAAATGCTTCTGGGTGAAAGTATTAGCCTTAAACAATAATGTCTAGGTTTTAAAGTTATTCCCATGTCAAATAGATGCTCTGGTTTTTACCAGAGCTAATGGCTTATTGGACCCTGCTGTAAAGATGTTTTCAAAGAAAACATCTGGTTAACATAACAAATCTGTCATGTTAGAGATGTCAGGAAAAACAGATGTTAGAATTCACACTCGGGCCCTCCTGAGTAACTTAGAGACATCTTGTCACCCTGTGTATTTCCTCCTATGGTATAATAATGCCAGTGTTGCTTTGATCAGCACTCGGTATGGTATGGTATGGTATGGTATGGTATGGTATGGTATGGTATGGTATGGTATGGTATGGTATGGTATGGTATGGTATGGTATGGTATATTTAATTTATATACCGCCCTCCCCTGAAAGGCTCAGGGTGGTACACAACAACATAATAACAACATCGATAAATATAACATTGTACAACAATGATCAATAAATGCATCAATAAACATAGGATCAATAAACATAACATCATAAATCATAGCATAGTATCATAAACATAACATAATAAATCATAACATAAATCATAAATCATAACTGTACAAAAGCCATCAATAAATGCATCAGTAAACATAGGGTCAAATAAACATAGTATCATAACATTATATACATAATATCATAGGCATAGCAACATAGACTTAGCATTATAATACCAATAGAAATCCATACAATACAGTAATAGTAGAACATATAAAACATCATAATACAATTAAACCAGTTGACCATAAATTAACAATAATTCAATAGATAGATGGTGTCACCAAACAAAGGAGTACAAAAGCAAATATATAGCCATGCCTATAGAACAGCACAGGCAGTAGCACCACATGTTAGCTAGTAGAAAAAATTCCCAAAAAAGCCAATTTGCACAGAAGAAAACAAAAGAAAGAAAGAAAGAAAGAAAGAAAGAAAGAAAGAAAGAAAGAAAGAAAGAAAGAAAGAAAGAAAGAAAGAAAGAAAGAAAGAAAGAAAGAAAGAAAGAAAGAAAGAAAGAAAGAAAGAAGACTATAATAATAATAGTAATAGTAGTAGTAGTAGTAGTAGTAGTAGTAATGATGATGATGATGATGATGATGATGATGATGATGATGATGATGATGATGATGATGATGATGATGATGATGGGATCTGCACGAATACTACACCGATACATTAGAACTTCCTAGACCTCTGGGTGAGGCTCGAATTGTAATGAAGGCCAACAACCAGCTAAAGATCTGGCAGCTGTGAAATCTACAATAACAACAACAACAACAACAATAATAATAATACAGCAAGAAAAAGTCCCAGACCTTTCCAGAAGTACCCTAGTGAGCCAAACAGAGCCCTTTGGGGATTGGGCGGTATAGAAATCCCATAAATAAATAAATAAATAAATAAATAAATAAATAAATAAATAAATAAATAAATAAATAAATAAATAAAATCAAGCAACTGCAGTGCAAGCCAAGCCAGTCCTTTAAATGTGCAGGCTGTGGGGAAAAAACTTGCACATGGGCAGAGTGTTCTACAAAGGCTGAAGAGTGCTACAAGTGCAAATAAATAGGACATTTTGTTACTATTTGCCACAGTCAGGGTATAGGAGAAGTTGCATCTGCAGAGGGTGCCTTGGATCAGATATTTTTGGGACCAGTCAGCTGCTCCAAACCCATAACTGATCCATGGGGTGGTTTCCTTGAAAATGTTTGGTCTGACTTTGGAATTCAAAATAGATACTGGAGCTGACGAGGATGTGATTTCAGAGTTTGTTCACAGGCACTTCAAGAACTATCACCCACTCTTAACCACTGCCCCATGCTCGGTTTATTTTATGTAAGCACTGCTGCCCCCCTTTTCTTCCCACCAGTCATTCAAAGCTGCTTATAAATATATAATTTAGACAAAGAGGAAAAAATACCATCCCAACATCTTGGACTAATCTTGGGTGCTCTGATCAGGCTCTCACAGACCCACAGGTTCACTTGTGACCTACCTCAGGCAGGTCTGTAGAAAGGTGGCATGTACATTTCATAAGTAAATAACATAGTAAACTAAGAGCCCTTTGGATCTTGAATTTAGCATGTGCCAAAAACCTCACACTTCTGGCCACATCCAGGTTTGAATACTTCTAATGGAGGGTAAAAGTATTCAGCTCAGATCTCATTCGGCTGGCAGAGATATTCTGTCTTCCCTCTCCTGCTTTTAGATGCTGCATTTTTACTGTATGTCAAATGGCAATTTCAGTACAGGAGTTTCTATTCTTTACACACTGAGATGAGAGATTCTATTTAAAACATATTCCAGCTACAAGCAGTTCACTGTAAGGGTACTATTCCTTTGGCACCTACTAAAATACATGATCATATATAATATTTAGATAGAGCATTTCAAGTGTTCAAAGTGTTTCTCATGAATTATCTCAGAAATCCTGGAGGCTAGTTGCTAAAGCCGATCAGCGTGATTAATCATGCCACAGAAAAAAAGGAGGAAGCTGAAAGAACAGTAGCTTGCCTAACACTACCCAGTTGGGATTGTTGCTGAGGTGAGATTTCCACACCAAAGGAACAGGGTATATAACTGAGAAGAAAAGACTTCTTGTTCAACCAAACATTTTTATCTTCAAAGCGAAATTGAAAAGTAGTTTGAATTTAAAAACACTATTGAGAAACCTCTCTTAGGCAATTACACACAAGGTGTTTGTTACATGGTAGAGACAAATGTCTGTTGTGGCAAGATTTCTTGTATGGACATATTTCCTTTATGCCTGCTTTCACTTTCCACTCTCTCCATGGCAACAAATCCACTTATAGCACAATTGTAATTTTACTTCACTGCCAGAGTGGGGCAGATTTACCAGTGGACACAGCTTTGCCCTGGACCTCTCCTCTCTGTCCGCAGCCAGCCCACCTTGTCCTAATCCCCCCCTCACTCCCTCACGCTGCTTTGTATGCTTCCTCCTCATCTTCCTCCCTGTTGCCAACTACTTCTAACTTCCTGCCTTGCTGTATCATTTCTGTTACCCTCTCCTCTCTTGCATATCTTTAGATCTTTAGATTTTTTTAAAAAAAATTAAATAACCATATAGCTAAATCAAAAAATCGATACACTAAAAAAATGTAAAAGTAATGAGACTTGTTGATCAGTCCAAACACACAATTTCCCCTGCAACAAACTGGGATGTCTCCATAGTCTTCATAGTTTAATACACTATCAATTAGTGATTCCAGACCACACTGGAAAAAGCTTTTCGGACTTGATGCTTGGGTTTACAGCACATCGGGAGATGGACAATCATGAACTGGGAAGCTTACAGTGTCCTTTTGCACTTTTGCAGTTTTCATATCACCATTACTCCACCATCATTTCCCGCTACAAAAGACAATCAGTATTCAGGCAAAGTGTACAGATTCTATATATAAGACTTTTCTTTAATAGTTCTCCTTTTTATGTTGATACATCAATCTATCAATAGATTGATAGATTGATCTATTGATAAGACTAAAGATAAAAATTAAAGACTTTATTAAAAATCAAAGCACACATGCATGATAGAGAACCCGTGAAACTTCACCCCACCCCAGTGCAAGCAACAAGTCAGCTGATTCCTGATTACCCACAGCTGGCTCTACCCTGCCTTTGCCCCAGTGCCAGAAGTATTCTCGCTTTCTGCGGGGAAAGCAGACACACAGGTGGGGCAAGAGGAAGAGCATCAGGACAAGAAATCTTGCCCCAGTGTACTTCCTCTCTCAGCGTGCTGCAGGAAGGAAGTGCATCAGGACAAAAAAAATTGCCTTAATGTGCTTCCACTCCCAGCGCATACAAGGGAGGAAGCGTGTTGGGACAGGATTTCTTGCCCTGACATGTCCCAGCTGCCAGCATGCAAAGCAGCTGCTTCATGGGTAATCAGCCAATAGGTAATACCTGCCGCACTGCAAACAGCGCAGTGGATAATAATGTCAAACATGCAGGAACCTCACCATACGTAATGTGCCTTAGTATTAGCAAGTAAGTAGTTTTGCTTTAAAATGCCTCTAGGTCAGTGGTCTTCAACTCATAGATCTGGAACCCCAGAAGCACCACTTGTTTGATTACAAAACTCGTTAGAGCTGTGATTCCCCACCATGTTTTTTGAAGGATATGATGCTGGTATATATGTGGAGAAAGCAAAGCTGCTGAGAAGAACAAGCAAAAACTATGCCCCCTTTTTGCACAGAGTCCTTTTTCCTACAAGTGAGCTGACAGTTCAGATTCCAATTTTTCCTGTCATGTGACTGATATTCTAGGCTTGCATGTCAGTGGATTCTAATTTTTGTTCTTGTGCATGCAGAGAAATATTGATATCCCTGAGATTACTCCAGAACAGCATTAGTGGTTGAAATACATGCTAGGAAAGCATCTTCTTAAATCTGGGTAAACATTTTTTTTTGTCATAGGTAGAAAGCAGGCCAGGTACTGGAGGGCATGAAAGAGGGGGATGCAACCCCCCACGATAAGTGACATTTCAAAGAGAATGCAAAACATTCTCAAATTAACAGAGAGGGGGAAAAGTTCATATGACATTAATTAGATTCCTGTAGGGAATGCTCTTTCAATTCTTCTACCTGGTACTAGAAATCAAAATGTTAAGACACAAGATCACCTAGGGTTACAAGCATAGCCCAAGTCAGTTTTTCAGACAATAAATGTAAATGAATAGATCATATTTACACACATTTTTTTCTAATTTGATTTGTAATATGAATTCACAGAATATGAGGTTTTGGTCTATGGAACCGAGGGAGTTTTTTATATCAGAATAAAGCCATAGAAAAGCTTGAAGTGAGATATTTCACTATTCATACTAAATTATGCCCATTCAGTGCAGAATCTTCATGCTTTTGATGATGGATTGCTTATAATTAAATTAATAACATTCTGTTAACATAAGCAACAGCAGTAGACCTGTCAGTCATTACAAAAGTCATGTATTTGATTATCAAGCTCAGAAGAGCTAGAGGAAGAAAAGTCATTAATTGCTTTTCTGTAACTGGCTTATGCTTTTTCTCCTGTCGTTTTTTAAAATGACATTTTCTCTGCTATTAGTTTACTGTGAGCATCTTCAGCAGTACCCCTCCTTCCCTCTGCTGCAGCCAGCTCCCTCAAGAACAAAATTAAATTTAAGCTGCTAAAGTCAGACCTTTCTGAGGTAAAGAGAATCTTTAGAATGGATTTTTTTAAAGGTCGTTTTGAACTTTATCCAAGTATACAAGAATAGAATGGAGACCCAGGCCATTCCACTAAATAATGCCATCCAACTAGCTCTGTCACCATTACTAGAACAAATGAATCACTTACTTGAAATTGCCTTTCTCCTCCCTGAATACCATTTTCCAAGAGCTACTCAGACTAAACACAGAAACAAGTATCTTCGCAGAGCATCCAGTTTTGATTAGAAAGAAGAGCTAGACTGAATATTTAGTCAATTGTTTTCAAAAGGCCATTCAGTTTGTGACTTCCAAGACCAGCACAACCTATCAGCCATGTAGGGGCATCCACTGCAGAGCTAGACAAACCTCAGGTTCAGATTGCAACACAGACACAAAACATACCGATACCTGTCTGGAGCTATCAATCAATTTACTGTGCAGTTCTAAACAAAGGTATACACTTATAAATCCATTGACTTCAATGGACTTGGGTGTCATTGTTCTTAGGCTTGCACTGTGAGTCACAAGCTCAGAAGGTCAGGTTTACAACTTCATAGATAGATAAAACTAGATGGATACAATGATTTACCTAGTTTAATCTCCTGCAAAATTGAGAAGAACTGTCCTGCTTTTAGCCTTAGGTTACTATAGCCATCAAGAACAGTGGACCATAGCAAAATAGCAGGGGAAAAACAGTGTTGCACTTGCCTGTAACTGTTGTTGAGTGTCTCCTGTGCAGACATGCATGGGGACATGCAGGCACAGACCAGCTGTAGAACTGTGGCTGGAAAGGTTTTTGGAGGTATCAAGCCTTGGAGCATACTCCCCAATCCCATCCAGAGCCAAGAGTGGGCTGGTTTCCCATGCAAACAGTCATGTGAAAGGAAGTGGGGGGAACATTCCTCCCTCAGTTTTCCCTTCACCATTGTGGAAGAGTAAAAGTCCGGTAATAACACAGCTCATAGCAGAGAAAAGAGGGAGAGAGGCATGTGCACAGAAGATGAACAACAGTTTGAAACATTTTTCATAGTTGTGCCTTCAGTGCAGTCCTGCATGGGAGAGTAGCAAACTCACTTATCATAGAGGTAGATACGGACTTGTCATCGAAATAATTATTGTATCATTGCTCTTCCCACAGTTGCATCTCTCTTGGAATCCACATCAATGGAGCAGTGGCAGAGAAATGTAGATGGAGCACACCAGGTTGCTGTCTTTAGGGGTGTACCATTATAAAACAATGCCTGAGGCAAGCCTGTTTACCATGCATCCCACCACTAGGAAAAATAGGGGATGGAGAACAGCCAAACAAGAACCAGCCCTTCCCCCCACACACACACACACACACACACACTCTACCCCGTCGCCAGCACCAGATGGCAGGCCAAGCGGCTGCAGCAGGCAGTGGTGGGCAAACCAAGTAGCAAGTTGTGGGCGGTGGTGGGCAGGCCAAGTGGCAAATGGCAGATGGCAGCAGGTTGGCCAAGCTGCTGGTGGCAATGGGTGGCTAAGTGGCAGGTGACGGAGGGCAGGCTAAGCAGCAGTAGGCAGATTAAACTTTTCATCTGCTCCTGTGTCCTGTCCCTCAAGTGCATAACCATCACCAGCTGGCTGAGTCATCCAGTCTTCAATTTGTTGCTCTGGAAACAAATTAACAAAAAACAGAATTTCAGGGAAGCTGAAGGAGACTCAGCCAGAGCCAGCTCAAACACCATTTCTGCTGTGCTTCAGGCTGCTCCCTCCGCCAGAGAGCCTCCAACACAGAGCAATAGTAAGTAAGGTGGAGAGGGATTCTTGAGGGTGGTTCTCTAGTTTTAACTATATGAAAGTTTAAATTTAAGGTTGGGGGATTCTCTAGTTTTAACTATACTCGAGTCAAGTTAGTTAACTTTAAAGGGAGTCCAAGGCGACTAGCCGTTATTGAAGGCTCGCTTTAAAGTTCAAATCCCCTGAATGCAGAATGCAGAATATCTATTCAGGATTCTGAGCTATTCAGATTGGCTTTTATCAGCCCTGCTTGTATTCAGGGCTGATAAAAGCCAGAAAAAGACTAATACAGCTTTTTTCGGTATTTTGTAAAAATTCAGATATACTGAATCACCAAGCCTAGTGCCAATGAACTTAAATTTTTTAGTGGATTGTAGAGTTCTGGTGTAATGCGGAGAAATTTAGGAACTTTCTATTGATTGTCTCTCTTTTTTACAGGGTACTTTTGTGGAAGAATTTTACCACTGTTTCTAATGTTGTAATTAACCACTGGGATTGCCCCTGCCCCTGCAGTGTTCATTCTTCCTCCATAGTAATTACACTCCAGCTGAAACGCAGCTAATGATGGAACACTGAGCACCAATTATACCTGCTTCTAAATGAAAACACTATACCTTGCAGTGTAGAAGGCAGCAGGATAACCATCTTTTCCCTTTCTCTTCCCTCAGAGTGTTCCACCCCCACTTCCAGGTGCTCCTGGTATAATACAAAATGGTCAGAGTCCAAGCAAAGGATTATGGGGCAAGCATTAGCCCTGTTGCAGAGGTCAAGAAAATAAAGATCACATGTAGGAGTGGCTTCATTCGTTGTGTCATAAAAAGGACATTAAAAGCAAAATATAACAGAAGCTGGTGCAGCTGTGATTCAGCGGTATAGTTATTCCTGCTAAAAAAATATGGGCAGGTATAGCCACAGGGAAGAATGTGTGTGTTGTCTGAAATGGGAATTTAAGCACTTAGAGCTGCAATCCACATTCTATATAAACACAAGTAAGTCAGGTTGTAGTTAGCAGGACTTAATGCTGAGTAAACTGACATAGAATTGGTCTACAAGCGTGCTTCAGTGCTTTCACACATTTATGTCTGAAAATATATTGCCCATTTTCTATCTTCTAGGAAAGATCATTTTGGATCATGAGTTGTATGCTGTAAAATGCTATGAGGCCCAGGCTCAATAGTACTAGTACTTCCGACATGTTGGTGTGTGTGTATAGTGCCATCAAGTTGCTGCTGACTTATGGAGACCCCAGCAATGGGATTTCAAGGCAAGGGAGAAGCAGAATGTAGTTTGCCATTGCCTTCCTCTGCAGAGCTTGCCATGGTAGTGTCCCTTCCAAGTACCGTCCCAGCTTAGTTTTGAAGACTATATCTTGCTGTCGATATCTTGCCCTGTAGTTGACCACTATAACCCCTACCATTCCCTTTCCTCTTCCTTCTTAAGAAAGCTGGCTCAGTTGCTCACACACTTATCCATTATCTTTTGGTTGTCCACTGCATTACTTTACTTCCTTTTTTAGTTACATCTGACTACAGAGACCCCTGTCAAAGTTTTCAAAACATGACTTTTCTACTAGGGCAGCTTTAAAATTAACCAAAGACCAGAATTGTGAGGATAGGGAAAGGGTATACTTTACTTGGACCCAACGAAGACTATAAGCTTCTCCCATGATATTCAAGTAGGATGGCTGTAGTAAGAGACCTCTCAGCAATTCCAGCCAGCTGAGGGAAATAGGTGGCAAGCCAAGGTTGTGCTGCTGGTGTGCCTACTTAAATACCCAGTATACCTGACCCAAATGGGTTTTTCTAAACCCAGATAAGTTATTCTTGAATTCTGAATTGTATCCCAGCTTAGATAAACAGATAGCAAGCCTATTTATGGCATGAAGAAGGGGAGAATTGGAGAGGAAGAAGGAGAAAAGGAACGTATGAGGATGATACCTGTCAACAGCTCTCCATATTACAGATGCTTTGGAACTTTTCAGAAGCAGCAGGAAAGCATGTGAGGCCTCTGCTGACACTGCCCACTTTCCTTCATCTTCTTTTAGCCTCTCAGTAGAGGTGTAAGCATAAGGTTTGCCCACACATAGACAGCACAGGCATATTTTTGGCTCTTTTGACAACCCAAAGATCAAGTGGGGGAAATCAAAGTTAAAAATTGTGAACCTAGCGATGAAAGTGGGCTCCAGGAGCTCACATAGTGTTTTGTCCCAATTGCACTGAAGCTCAGTAATGAATATGGATGAGATGTTCTGCTCAAACTCTGTACTTGTCCATTCCTGCTACTTTCATCACTGCGAGACATTTCCCTACTCTAACTCGCAGCATGATGGAACTTTATTGAGCATGTAGATTTTTTTATTCTGCACTTCCTCAAGTACATAATTTCCTTCATTGGGGAGTTGAAAGGGGGAAGAAAAGGGTTAAAGAGGGAAGTATGAGGCTTGAGCTGTCAGCCACAAACTCCCTGCTTCTGAGGAAAGTTGGGCACCTGTGGGTGGACCTGCCTCCTCTTTTTGCCAGCCTTTAAAAGTCAGGGAGAAGAGCAGAGCTGCCATTTTCCCAGGGGTGGTGGACAAGTTCCCACTCTTATACTCAGGCTCTACTCCGGCAGAAGCAAAGAGATGGGATTGGGGAATGATGCAATGTTATGACATCACTTCCAGTTGTTGGGTACATAGATACACACACACACAGAGGCATACGGTGGGAAAATGGCATATGGTGGGGAAATGGGGAGAGCAGAAGGAACTGAAAGGCTCTGTCCTTGGCAACTTTGCTTTTATAAGCATGGGGCCGGGCTTTGGGGGCAGGCTCAAACAAAGAAACAGAGTTAACTTTATAACTTCAGATGTACGCGCTCACTAACATGTAAGCAGTGGCTATCTGACTGACCGATAGCTCATGTCATAAACAGTGACTTCAGAACCTATTTACATACAAACAGTTAACCCTTTCATAACTGAGTCATGATAAACACTTGCAAAATCCCAACACCAGTTTGTACCCAAAAATTATGTCTAGAAATCACTAGAGCAAATCCCCTCTAGCAGTGCCGTAAGAAGGGGGAAACGGCACCCGGGGTGCAAATGATGGCTGCGCCCCCCTGCACGCCCCTGCCCCCGCAAAACACCCCTCACTCACCTTTTTAAATCTAAAAAAGCAGCCTGCTCCAGTCCTTGGGAGCTGCTGCGGGCTGCAGAGCTGGCCTGAGGGGTGGGGGGAGTGATCCCCCCTGCCCCATGGTAGCTTTGTCTATGCCTTCTAGAGCAAATTTCTAGAATGCCACATCACTTGCAGGTACAAACCAGAAGTGATGTTGTTGCCATCAGTGCCTCTCCACTAAAGACTCCAACTGGTTGGCAGCTCAGTGCTAGAGAGGAGGAAGAGAATGGAGTGAATCTTGAATCCTCTCCCATTTCATAGTCAAGGGATTAAAAGTAGAGGGCAAGTAGCCTGTCGTACAGGGGCACGGGGCAGGTGGAAGGTGGCCTGAACATGGAAACTGACATCTTCCTCAACAGATCTGTGAGATACAACAGACTGAGACACACTGACTGGCCCAAGGTCTCCCACCAAGCTTCATGGCTGTGTGAGAACATACTTGGCCCTCCCAGATTCTAATCTGATGCTTTTACACCTCACAGGCTTGCTCCATTTGCCTGGCACCACTGCACATGAGTTGAAATGTGGGAAGGGTATTCACAGGCCAAGCCATAGCTTTGATCGTATGTACACCATCTAAACTGAGAGGTATGATTTCAGTCTCCATCTTGGGAAATTCCTGGATATTTGAGGTAGTGGGCATCTGGGAAAGGCGGACACTGGGGAGGCAGCCTACAAGGGGGGTGATGCCAAAGAGTCCAGTTGCCGAAGCTGCCATTTCCTCCAGGGGAAATGATCCCTGTATTCTGGGGATCAGTGAAATTTCAGGAGAACTTCAGGCCCTATTTTGAGGTTAGTAACCCTTCTGGGAGCTTGTTGCCCCAGCATATTTTTCCTGAGAGATAAACAATATCTGTTCATACTGACAACAAACCTTAAACTATGGCCCAGAGTCTGTTCAGAAAAGATGCTACAGGTGTTAAGAATTCCTGTGGAACACTCTTAGTCTTGATGCCCTTCCTTGCCTAATTTTCCCCTTTTCTCCTGTCTTCTGACTATACTCATCATCCATTTTATCCCAGTTGGATGCTTCCTGTCATACCACAGAGAGAACGTTGCTATGGCACTGAGGTCAGAAGCTTTATCAAGTGCTTCGGGATACTTTCAGTTTAAAAACTCTACATCCAGTCAGTGATAAAATGTAGCATTATGATGGGTAGCCAGCCTGCGTTATTGCCTTCTGTAGTTCATGATTTCCCCTTTAATGAGGCTGCTGTTGAGAACCATACATAATGGGGAAAGATACTGATGCTAGCACTTTCCTATTACTATAAAAATTAAAGCAGTCAAATCATTACAGCATAAAAGGCTGCTTTTTTAAAACGCTGAAGCCCTCACGTTTGTCGGAAGTACTTTTAATTTTCTGTTATTTAGTTCTTCAGGCAGTAGAATGGCCCAGTTCCCAACCATGCAACAGAATTCTGTCAATGTTACACTGAAATTTGACGACACACTGCCCTCTACTGTATCTTTCCCCTCCAACATGTTAAAAATCAGGAAAAAAAAACAAAAGGTCTGTTTTCCTGCAACCTGTTATTGATTTTAAGCGGACACAGACTATGGGTTTTTCTCACCTTAATGCCTCGATAACACCTGAAACTTCTGTGGGAAAGTCTGGAGATAACCGAATCCATTTCTGCAAGAAAGACTGCAGAAGTGCAAACAGGGAGAAATTCTATGCTGTGGCTTTCAAGTTTTTCAGATATTTGAAGTACTTTGCTTTATCACTCCTGTCCACATTCCATAGGAGAAGCATTTATGCAGCCAGCAGGTTTTTTGGAAGCTAAAGCAGCTAACTATGAGTGAACATGGGCAAGCCATTTCCCCCATGTAAAACCCACTTTCCTATTCAGCTGAGTGACCAGCTGTGGGAAAATGTTTGCACGCCCCTCCAGATATGCATGTGCTTCTCATTCACCTGTCCATTGGCTATAGCCCAACTCTTTAACAAGTCAATTGTGGGGAAAGTTGTGTTGCTCTTTACCATTCTCATATTTAGTCAGCATCCAGAGTTCTCACACACAACCATCTGGTAATAGTAGCTGCAATACCTGTAGAAAGGACTAACCCCCACCCCCCACCCCCGCACACGTAAACACATTCCAAAAAATGTAATGCATCTGGTGCTCTCTGTTCGAGAAACGCAGTTTGAGGGAAGACATCAGTTAAGTACAACACAAATCAATAACTACTGCATATGATAAAATGACATTCCAGCCCAGGCATCTTTGGAGAACACTGGAAGCTGAATGTTCAATTTGTGCTCTGTGAATGTTCAGAGGATAAACTATAAGCAGCTTGGAAGGCAGTCAAAAGATTGCAGAATGGGGTTTTCATTTGTTTTTTCGGCCTTCAAAAGTAGCAGGATGCCGTAAAGTTTCTGTCACAACCAGTTATGAAAGTGTTAACTATCTGTGTGTAAACAGGATGTTGTGGTCACATTCTAATGAGTTGATCTTTTGAATAGCCATTGCTTACATGTATACCAGAAGTTATAAAGTTAACCTGTTTTCTTTGTTCTCACTTAGATGAGGGAGATGACCATTAAGACAGCCATGTGCTGAGACAACTGTAAATATGTAACAGTATGGACAGTGTTTATCATTTTTCTCCATGTTACCCTACCTTTTTAGCTAGTAAACCTTTACATAAAGCAACTCAGCTGCACCTAGGTCTTTGTTGGTATCTGCTAAACTCTGCTAATTATGTATACCCATCAACAGGAATAAATAGAGAATCCCTGTTCTTTGTGAGAATACACAAATTATTTTATGCATAAATTATTCCACACAGAGACAGGTTTGTGTAGTTTCTTTTTGCTGTTGCAACTGCCAGTAAAACAGCCACAACAGGGTTTCCACATGGCAAGCTTCCCCTTAGTTTCCCCAGCAGCAGCTGTTTCCTCCCCCCGCCCCCCACATACACACACTGCACACCGCCATGTTTTTTTAAAATTGCTAAGTGAACATATATCAGGTTCTCCAAATTCCCAGGTTTCATATTTTTTAAAAAAGCAAGTCTCTAGCCCTTTTCATAGTGGAGATATGCATTTATCCTTGCAGCTCCACAACTGTATCATTATAACACAATTCAATTGTCATTTTAACTCCAGCCCTCCTTTGGGAGTGGATTGTTTCTGTGGAGACAGATGCAGAGAAAATGTGTGGGTAACACTGGAAAAATCCAAACTTCACATGGCAACCATCCAAGCTTTCCTGAGATCTTTCCTTATACTTTGCAGCAAAGCAGGCTTGGGAAAGATCATTAAATCTATGGCATATAATCTATGGCATATAACCCATGTGGAAATTGCCATACAAAATGGCACAGCAGCAGAAGAATTCTGATTGGGTAAAAGAGGAAGAAAGCCAACAGTGTGATGACCAAAGGTAAAAACATGAACACAGTCTGTATAAAAAAAATCTGGAAACTAAACAACCTAATCTGGGCGCAAGGGAGTAAAAAGTCCTGGGAGTGGTGCAAGCCACATGGCTTGTTTGCCCACCCTGCCAGAATAAGTGGCATTTTGGCCAACAGAGAGCAAAGATGCCAGCAGGTGGGTGCTGCTCAGTTCCAGAGAACCCAGACCCAGAAGAGTCCTCCACAGCAATGTTATGCCGGCGTGGGAGAGCATTTCTGGGGGTGGAGCCAATTTAAGTCAGTATCCACTGGGCTTTCAGTTCGGGAATGCCCCCCTCTCCAGTTGCAAACTTACACCACTAAGATGCATGGTGTGAGCCTGTTTGTTCTATGGGGCTATGTGGGTGACAGGAGGCTTTTTCAATTTCCCTCCTTCTTGCACCTCCCAAAACACCTTGAGAGACAGCACAACATCACTTTCGCCGCACCATCTCCCACTGCCACACCTTCTGGATTGAGCTGCAAGATAATTATTCTTACCTCTTTGTTTACCTTCAGAGGGGGTTGTAGACAGAAGATGAAGCCATAGTTTTGTTAATTGTTCATTTTATTCCACTGTTCTGATGTTGTTAGTCAATTGTTCCTCAACTACTTGGCTTTTGCTGTTTATAGCCAGTGACTAATTATACAAGTAAAATTACTTTTTTCTTTTTCTGTAATTGGTATGGTGTTCTTAAGGCCTGTTGAGTAAATACCACATTCCCTATGGTACAATGAGGTGTCTGTGAGGCCTGTTTTTCACACTACAAATTTATTGTGCTAAACTGAATTGTCTAGAAAGGCACTAACTTCATTCAGATTGTAAAGCTCAAACAAAAGAGATTTCATTCCATCCATAAAATGCAAATTGTACGCTCATGCATCCTCAATTTGTCTCAGAGCTGTGCAAGAGAAAAGCTTTAACTCTTTAAATGTCACATGGTTTTGGTATTCAAAAGCACCCTGCTATCCAGAAAAGATGATTTTAATTTGTTTAACCATAAAACACACTTTTACATTTGTCAAAAAATTGAATAACACATCAAGAATCCTGTTTTCAAATCAAGAACCTAATTAGGCCTTGAAGGGTTAAGCATGATCTACCTTCCCTGCATGGCCCCGAGGCATACTGAGGATGCATGAGTCTGTAATTTGAAATCTGTGATCTTTGCCTTGTCTGAGTCCTCAGCTTACATTTGTATATAGTCCTGAACAGACGACAGGCACTTCATTTGCCTCCAGAACTCTCCTTCACCAGCTGCAACATCCATCGCCCAGCTTGCCATACATCCCAGCTCACCCCAGCATCCCCTCCCTCTTGGGCCTAATAGTCACCTCCTCCATAGCTCTGGGGTGTTGCCGACTGCAAAAGTGTTTACCGTGGAAACCAGGGTTGCAGGAAGGTTGGGAAAAGCAACAACAGCAGTGGGGCAGAGAACTGCAGTGACAGCAGAAGGCAGGATGCCTCAGGAAGAAGCTGTTCAGTGGGCTGACTCCCTGCACCCCAGGAAGCCATGCAGCCAGTGGTGTACCAGGGGAAAATGGCACCCAGGGCAACACCTGATCCAGGTGCCCCCCCTGTACCCCCCGAACTCCCCCTTCACGCCACACTTACTTTGTCTGCATTTCTTTCAATTTGTTTCTGTGCATGGCTGAAGACCATAAAAAGGAGGACTGGTGCCAGCATACCCCATTTCAGACAAAGGTTTGAGAACTGTGCATTTCACATCTGACATCTGGACCATCATACCTCTTGCTGATGGTGCATTGATGGCAGCCTGATGATATTCTAAGTAGGAGTGAAGGCTGATGGGCCACACCAAGATTGTCAACAAGGTGCACAATTGGACAACATCTCTGCCATCATTGTCAGACAGATAGTGAGCTGGGTAGGCAGGGACATCTCCATGGACTTAATGGTGATCGATGGCAGTGCAAACATCAGGGTGGTGTCAGCAGCATTGTGTAAAGATCTTAGTGGTGCTGAATCTCTTCACAGCTGTTTGGCCTTGACTGAGTTCCCTGGCACGGGCGACGGGCCAGAATCTACAGCAACCACACTGTTGGAGGGCTTATCTCTTAGAGCGAGATGAGAATTCCGTTCCCATGAGAATGGGACTGGAGACACCGGGAGGGGGATGGAACGGGGGGTTATAACCTGTGGTCTGGGTGGGAAGGCCCATTCCTGTCATGTCGTGTGTGTAAGCTTTCTAAGTTGTCTGAATAAATGGTCTTTCAACCAAAAGCCTTTTATTTCTGCCTCGTTGGAATTCCTTACATTATGACAGGAATCAATCGTTATTTTCCTTTTTAAAACTCAGTGGATCTCTGGTGTTGTAACATGCAGAGATTGAATATTCCTGAAACTGTGGAAGGCGCGGTAGCCCCCATAGAGGGTTCCGAGCCTTCTCTTCCTGATTCTGAGGAACCAGCCGGGGAACGGGTCTCGCTGGTGACTCTCTCCCGTCCTCGTTCCAGCATGAGTCTTCCTCTACTTCGTTGGGATGGGGAATGCGGTTGCGACCATGTGGAGTTGCACAAGCCGTTTGGGGCGCTGTCTATGGATCGAGCGCCTGTGGATCGGATCTCTACCGTGTCCGTGTGGATTACAAACCCCAGATGCAACCAGTCTCAGAAGAGATGGGTCTGACTACACTTCATGCAGCCACTCAGGAGTCGATTGAGCGGTTCCTTGACTCGTACTTCGAGAATGCCCCCAAGGATCCGCCGTGGCACAGCACTGGAGCCCGTC
This sequence comes from Sphaerodactylus townsendi, assembly GCF_021028975.2. NCBI lineage: Eukaryota > Metazoa > Chordata > Lepidosauria > Squamata > Sphaerodactylidae > Sphaerodactylus > Sphaerodactylus townsendi. The sequence continues at coordinate 49,013,189 of NC_059427.1, read as the reverse complement.
CCAAAACCACAGTTGAAACCGGGACGCTGTCAAGATCAGGATCGATTATTGGGAGAGGTTTCCGTACCGGTCCCCAATCCGGATTTCCAGCTCCTGGGCCGGCGGCTACCGATGTGCAAGAGGCGCCCCGTGGAGCCGTCGGAGGAGTGGAGGAGTTACCATCCGGAGAGGGGGAATCTGAAGAAGATGCCCATCCAGATCTATTTCCCCTCCCGTCCAAAGAAAGCTGGGACGATGAAGTGGCCAGACTGCGTGATGCCAAGGAGGCATGGGACCGAGAACGCAGGCTCTGGGAGGAGGAACGCGAACAGCTGCAAAAAGATCGTGAATGCCTGCAAAGGGACCGAGAACAACAACGTCAGGACGTCCAACTCGAGTTAAACCGGGCCAAGGAGGCGTTGCAACGGCAGTACCAGCAGAACTTATCGATTCATGACAAAGTCCTGGATCACTCCAAGATGGATCTGGAGCGCCAGCGCGAGAGCATTAGGGCCATCCAAACGCAGAGCGAGCTGACTGCGGCCATTCAGCGGGATGAACGAACAAAACTGGATCGTGAAAAAACGGCCCTACATGTAAGCACCAGGATGCCTTAACTTCGCAAAGAGAGAGAATTGGCTGCCTTGGAACAGGAGCTGAAGAGGCAGCAAGATCTGATGACACCGAACCAGTCGGGTGCTTACAACTTTACCAGAGCGCCCACCACCGCGCCCCCTGCCATGGGACCGACTCTGCAAGGCCCTACTTCGATCCCTCCCCGCGCTCCTGCCGCCTCCTTTCTCGCCGGAGGGACGTCGCTGCTGGGCCCCGCTCTGCCTCCTCAACCAGCGGTACTTCAACCCACTCCTGCTCTCCCAGCTCCACCGCCCCAGCCATTGCAACCACAACCCCAGCGAGCTCCAAGAGCTGCTGAAAGAGGATATTATAGGCCTCCCATCCCTGCCCGCTTTGATGGTACCGCCTCTAAACTCCCTTACTTCATTCTGCAACTTGACGCACATATGGAGGAGTTTGATGATCTGTACCGTTCTGAACGTGAAAAAATACGGGATATCGGCTCCGTCTTGGATGGGGTGGCTGCTGACTGGTTTGTGACTCTTTACGAATTACAAGCGGATGATACTCGCACAGTGGCTGCATTTCTTCAAGCCTTACGCGCCCGCTTCCAAGATCCGGATGCTGAGAACGAAGCCATTCGTACCATAAAGTCCATTCAACAGGGCAACTGCTCTTTTGCCGAATTTGCCCATGAATTTCGTGCGGCGGCTACTAAACTTCCTCCTGACTGGCCTGAACGCATGAAATGTGAATACTTCTTCGAGGCTATGAATATCAAACTTCGGGAAACAGTACTCCTCATCCGCATTCCGCGCACCGTGGCTGAGTGGATTGATCTGGGTTCACAAGTTGCGGCCCGTCTGGATTATGCTCGTGCCGGGGGGCGCCCGCGTCCGAAGACCACTACGGTTGCCCCTTCCACTCGCAAGCCAAGCACACCCATCTCCACCGAGACCACATCTGAGCGCCGCCGCCGTTTGGGATTATGCCTCTATTGTGGTGGTCCTGGCCATCTGGCTGCCAACTGCCCCAAGAAACAGAAGCTCGCTGTCCCAGTCTCCCGCACCCCCGCTGCCAAGCCTCCACGGAAGTCTGGTCCCCCCCCCAACTGGCTCATCCAAGGCCGCCATCGAGGAGGATTTCGAGGAAGGGGAAGTGGCGGTGTGCCTATCTTCAGCGCCCTTGGACATGAGTCCTACTCCGGATCCGGTGAGTGAAGGCAGCGCGCCCATTACTATTCAAGCCTCTTTAGCCAACCCTGCCAAGCATACACGTCTCCTAGCCTCCGCCCTCGTTGATTCTGGCTGCTCCCACTGTTTAATGCGACCGCAGGTGGCTGAGGAGCTTGGCTTAGACCAAATTCCCCTAGCGAAGCCCATTCCGTTTACACAAATGGATGGCAGCCCACTCGGGGCTGAGGGTCCAGCCCGATTCAAAACGCAACCCGTTTTCCTCCATTGCGCTGACCATTGGGAAAAGATTAGTTTCGTTCTTGCTCCAGTGGCCAAACACTCCATTGTCTTGGGCATGCCATGGTTGTTATTACACGAGCCAAATATCATTTGGAAAGAGCGAATTATAGAATTCACTGACCCCCCCTGCGGGGAGCACATGAAGTGGGGGAAAACTCCACCTCCAAATGACATTGAACCATTGGCTTCCAGCGCATTGCATACGGCGGTGACTCCTAATCCCAATGAAATCCCACAAGCTTATAAAGACTTGGCCAGGGTGTTTCAGGAACAGGAATGCGATCAGTTGCCCCCCCCATAGGGATACCGATTGCAAAATCATCCTGCAGCCCGGAGCTCAACTGCCCAAAGGTAGAATCTATCGCATGAGCCCCACCGAAGAAAAGGAGCTCCGTGCGTTTTTAGATAAGAATCTGGCTCGAGGATTCATACGACGAGCCACCAAGCACACCCACGCCGCCCCTGTTTTGTTTGTGAAGAAAAAAGATGGCTCATTGAGGCTTTGTTAACCGATTACCGTGGATTAAATGCTGTTTCCATGTCTAATAAATATCCCTTGCCCTTAATCAAAGACCTCCTAGATGCACTGGGCAAGGGCAGGATTTTTACTAAGTTGGATTTAAGAGAGGCTTATTACAGGGTCAGAATTGCAGAAGGCTATGAACATTTAACAGCGTTTAATACCAAATTTGGACAATATGAATACTTAATAATGCCATTCGGTTTGGCTGGAGCGCCCAGAGCTTTTATGGCCCTTATCAATGAAGTTTTGCAAGATTTATTGTATAAAGGTGTGGTCGTGTACTTAGATGATGTTTTGATTTATTCACAAACTATGGAAGAGCATGAAACCCTGGTGCGGGAGGTATTACAACGTTTGCTTGACAACTCGCTCTTCGCGAAGTTGTCAAAGTGCTGTTTTCATCAGTCCTCCATAGACTATTTAGGCTATCGGATCTCACCCGAAGGCTTAAAAATGGATCCTGCAAAAGTGGACGCAGTACTCCAATGGCCGGCCCCCACCAACAGAAAAGAATTGCAGTCCTTCCTTGGCTTTGCCAATTTCTATCGTGATTTTATCCCCCAATTTGCCAAACTAGCCCTTCCACTCACAGATCTCTTACGCACCAAAGGCAAGGATTCTCAGGCTGCCAAGCCCGGGGCTCCCCTCCCTTGGTCTCAGGAATGTCAAGCGGCATTCCAGCATTTGAAGTCAGCTTTCACTACTGAGCCCATTTTGAAACACCCCGACCCTGACCTTCCTTTCGTAGTTCACGTGGATGCATCGGACAAGGCTCCGGCGCAGCCCTCTTGCAGAAAAATAAAATGGAAAACTTGTGCCGTGTGCTTACTTATCCAAAAAGTTTTCTGGCCCTGAACTCAACTGGACCGTGGGTGATAAAGAGACTGCGGCTATTAAAGTAGCGCTATGCACCTGGCGTCACTGGCTTGAGGGGGCTAAACACCCCTTCCAGGTTTGGTCGGATCATAAGAATTTGGCCGCCCTCTCCACCCCCCTCAAAATGTCCGTGAAGCAACTACGTTGGGCTGATTTCTTCTCCCGCTTCTCCTTCACAGTACATTTTTTTCCCTGGAAAAACTAATAAACTGGCTGATGCACTGTCTCGTCTTCCCGGGGAGGGGGGCGGTTCTTCATTACGGGAGATCCCGCGCACCGTTCTCTCCCCCTCCCAGCTGGGCTTGGCTGTCACTCGATCGCAGGCCTCCACAACTCCTCCCCCTTCGCCCGTTCCGAGCATCGTCTCCCCCTTCCTGCGGGAACTCGAGGAGGCGGGGCTCCGCGAACTCCCAGCGGAGGAAAGAGACTCCCAAGTGCGCTTGGAGGATCGCGTTTGGAAACGGGGGGGTGTTGGTACGTGCCTCCCCCCCTCCGTAAGCAGGTCCTCGAAGCCTGCCATGATGCCAGGTCGGCTGGACATTTTGGCTTCCTTAAAACGCTACACCTGGCCCGTCGCCAGTTCTGGTGGCGCACCATGCGCAAAGACATTGAGGCTTATATCAAGGGATGCTCGGTCTGCACGGAGGCCAAGCCCATCCCGGGAAAACCCCATGGCCTTTTAAAACCTCTCCCCGTCGCCTCCCGGCCCTGGGAGGTTATTTCAATGGATTTTATTACGGATTTGCCGGAAAGCCAGGGGAACACTGTTTTATGGGTGGTGGTAGATCTGTTCTCCAAGCAAGCGCATTTCATCCCCTGCACCACCATTCCTTCTGCCCCGAAACTGGCGTGGTTGTTTATCCAACATATCTATCGCCTGCACTCCGCCCCCTCCAAGGTGGTAGTGTCCCAGACCGGCGGGCCCCAATTCATTTCTAAATTTTTGGAAGGCTTTCCTGGACTTGTTGGGAACAACCCCGGCGGTTGCCATCCCTACGTTCAAAGTGACGGTGAGTCAGAGAGGACGAACAGGACTCTAGAGCAGTATTTACGTTGTTACACTAACTACCATCAAGACAATTGGTGCGATTTAATTCCATTTGCGGAGTACGCTTACAACAATGCCATTCATAGCAGCACACAGAAGACTCCCTTTGAAATTGTGTCTGGTCGTTCTTTCCCTCCACTGCCCCAACTGCCCACAGAGGCGCTGCAACCTCCTGAGTTCAACCAATGGATTTCATCCCTGGCTGAGGGGTGGAAAACGGTCCAAACTGCCCTACAGCAAGCCAAGGACTCTCAAAAGTTCCAGGCGGATAAACATCGTTCTGACTTTCCTTTACGTGTAGGGGCTTGGGTCTATTTGTCTACCAAGAACCTTAGAGACGTTCACAAATATTCAAAGCTAGGCAAGAAATTCGTGGGTCCGTTTAGGATTACAAAAGTGATCAATGATGTTACTGCTCGCTTAGAATTGCCTAATTCCTTAAGTAATATCCATCCCGTCTTTCATTCTAGTTTGCTCAAGGAGGCTCCCGCTTCCGATGTCTGGCACGGCCCTCCGGAGAGACCCCCGCCGACCATGATTGATGGCCACAAGCACTATGAAATTGATGCTATCCTGGACTCTCGCTTTAATCGCAAACGCTTACAGTATTTAGTCTCTTGGGTGGGATATTCTTCCGGCCATAATCAATGGGTGTATTCGGAAAATATCGATGCCCCCTCCCTTATTTCTGCTTTTCATCGTGCTTTTCCACTGAAACCAGGGGGGGAAGGGTTTTTCTTAGGAGAGGCGGAATGTAAAGATCTTAGTGGTGCTGAATCTCTTCACAGCTGTTTGGCCTTGACTGAGTTCCCTGGCACGGGCGACGGGCCAGAATCTACAGCAACCACACTGTTGGAGGGCTTATCTCTTAGAGCGAGATGAGAATTCCGTTCCCATGAGAATGGGACTGGAGACACCGGGAGGGGGATGGAACGGGGGGTTATAACCTGTGGTCTGGGCGGGAAGGCCCATTCCTGTCATGTCGTGTGTGTGAGCTTTCTAAGTTGTCTGAATAAATGGTCTTTCAACCAAAAGCCTTTTATTTCTGCCTCGTTGGAGGCAGCGCGCCCATTACTATTCAAGCCTCTTTAGCCAACCCTGCCAAGCATACACGTCTCCTAGCCTCCGCCCTCGTTGATTCTGGCTGCTCCCACTGTTTAATGCGACCGCAGGTGGCTGAGGAGCTTGGCTTCCTTACACATTGGGCCTGAAGCTCATTTACTTGGCAGCCCACCTTCTCCCCCTTGTGGTTAAGGATGCCTTGGGTCTAGGACAGGGGTAGGGAACCTGCGGCTCTCCAGATGTTCAGGAACTACAATTCCCATCAGCCTCTGTCAGCATGGCCAATTGGCCATGCTGGTAGGGGCTGGTGGGAATTGTAGTTCCTGAACATCTGGAGAGCCGCAGGTTCCCTACCCCTGGTCTAGGATCTGTAGAGAATCTCAAGCTGGATGCTGTGACTCGTGCCTTCCAGAATCTCCTCCAGAAATGCTGGCATCTCACAAGTCACTTCTCACACAGTGTGAAGGGCACCCATCTGCTGTGTGAGAAGCAGGCACTGACTGGAGTACCAGAGCACCACCTCTTTGGTGATATCAGGATTTGCTGGAATTCCATCAACAGCATGCTTGAGCATTCAGTGGTGCTGCTGGAGGAGGAGGAGGAGGAGGAGGAGGAGGAGGAGGAGGAGGAGGAGGAGAAGTCCCCCCTTGCTCTCCTGTAAGGAGACTCAAAGGGACTGAAAGTCTCCTTTCCCTTCCCCACCCCCACAACAAACACCCTGTGAGGTGGGTGGGGCTGAGAGAGCTCTGAAAAGCTGTGACTAGCCCAAGATCACCCAGCTGGCATGTGTTGGAGTACACAGGCTAATCTGAATTCCCCAGATAAACCTCCACAGATCAAGGGGCAGAGCTTGATCAGAGTGTTCCTCCACAGATCAGAGTGCACCTGTTCTTAACAACAATGCCACTGCTATGGAGCAGAAGGAAACTCTCACCGCATTGTTCTGTGAGGTACAGAAAGAGAGCTAGGTCAGTCCAGATGAGTGGTTCACTAAGACTGTGGAGGTCCTTAAGCCCTTTAAGAACTACATGACATTGCTCGCATCAGAGAAAAACCCTGGCTCTGGTCATTCCCACGATCCAAATGACCTGTAAGAACTTGGCCACAGTTGGAGACAGCTGAAGGACTTGCAGACGTCTAGCAGTGCACATGCTGGTGCACAGACTGCAAGTAGGTGTGGCATCCTGCCTTAAGCCTCTCTCCCAGCAGAAGTTCTACATGTCAGCAACCATGTATGATGACCTGCACATCAAGGGATGGATCGCTGAGTGGGCCAGGGAGCTTGTGTGCTGGAGAGATGGCTTAATTGAAGATGCCAGCCTGTGTTGGGAAATTCCTGAAGATTTTGGGGTAGATCCTGGGAAGGGTGGGGTTTGAGAAGGGTCTTTGTGGGGTATAATGCCATAGAGACGACCCTCTGAAGACACGTTTTCCAGGGGAACCAATTTCTGTATTCTTGGGATCAACTGTAATTCTGGGAGATCTCCAGGCCCCACCTGAAAGTTCACTGATAGCAATAGTCCCCCATACCCTGGCTGCCTGATATAATAAGGCACCAAATTACAAAATTTTAATAAAGTGGTGAAGTGAACTGTGCTATAAAGTGCAAACCACGCAAAACTTCCTATGACGACATGCACAGCATCGATACAAGACATTACTGGGAAAACTGTCCATCTCAAACAATGGGGATACGTAAATTGACCTGTCCCAGGAGCAATAGCTAGCTTAACTCTTGTCACTAAAGTGCAGAGGCAAGTCCACTTGTGTGCTTAACAGCTTCCATGGTGCAGGCTTATGAAGTTTGACCTCATAACAGCCGGTCCCCCAGTCAGTTGGCAACCAATCCAATCTCCCGGTAAAAATGTAACGAAGGTTGTCAATCTGAAGTTTAATTTAACTAACTATTGTTTGTGTGAGAAGAAAGGTGGCATGGTACAGCCTGATCTTGCCAGATCTTGGAAGCCTAGCAGGATTGATATTTGGAAGGGAGATCACTAAGGGAGGCTCTGCAGAGGAAAGCACTGGCAAACCATCTCTGCATCTCAGTTGTTTTGAAAGCCCCTTGCTGGGTCAACATAAGTCCGTTGTGATTTGATGGCACTTTATACACATATCCACATTGTTAGTGTGATAATATGAATGATGGCAGCTTCACTAATTATATCAAACCAGGATCTGAAATCATGGCCTGAAGCTGGCTTTTTAACCACACGCCATGTTGGGAAACTCCAGGAGATTTGGGAGTAAAGCCTGGGGATGGAGGTTTGGGGGAAAGGGTGGAACCTCCGCAGAGTGTAACACCATGGATCTCACCAGGATGGTCTAGTGGTTAAGAGCGGTGGACTCTTATCTGAAGAACCAGGTTTGATTCCCCACTCCTCCACATGAATGGCGGGCTCTTATCTGGTGAACTGCTGAGTGACCTTGGGCTAGTCACAATTTTCTCACAACTCTCTCAGCCTGACCTACTTCACAAGGTATCTATGGTGGGGAGAGAAAGGATATAAGCCACTTTGAGACTCCTTACAGGAGAGAAAAATGGTGGGCTATAAATCCAAACTCCTCTTCGAACTGATTACTGTAGTTTAGAGCTCATCTTTGATAACAAAAGATCTCCAGGCCCTACCTGGAGGTTGGCAAGTCTAACCATAGTTGCAGTCATGTCCTGAGGCAGCCCAGAATTAAAAAGGCACAGGGAACAATGAAGTGTTATGCGGACATATTTCAGTTATGCTTGTGCATTCTGAAGACATGGGATCCCAGTTGCTTGAGGTTCCATTACAGTGTCTATGCTCTTGTGCCCAACCCCAGCAGATTCAGACTGTCAGTGGTGCTCATGATACCCCACTTAAGATACAGACTGGTAGAGTGTTCTGCTGCTGTCTTGCTGCCATAGCTGCCATCAGTCTCCAGATTAGGCTGCCCATCTTAACTACGGCTTTTCTTAGTATATGAACACAGACATCCTGGATTGTACCTCTGGTCTCCCCAGAGAACAAGGAGCAAAGGTCACAAAACCTGGCAAACCAGAATTTCTTTCTTTCTTTCTTACTCAAATCATAGGTGATTTACAGTAATCCCATTTGTCTCTGCAGCACAACCCTAATATTCTTTGGTAGTCTCTCATCCAAATACTGATCAAGACTGACCATGCATGGCTTCTAAGGTCTGACTAGATTGGGCTAGTCTGGGCTATCCATTCTAATCATAGCTAAAATATACTTTTAGATCTAATCAAAGCCACACAAAATTGAAGGAAGGTCAGAAAAAAAGCTTCCACTTCCCCTTGCAACATTTTTATTTCTCTCCTCAGGGAACTCACCTCAGATTTTTATCTTCAGGTTAACAGGCATGTGTGGGTTTGCTGACATACAGCAGTAGTCAAACAAATTGTCCATTCTAGGTTTTTTGGATTATTATCTATGACTTGAGTTGAGGATGGCAAAAAGGTGCTCTTGAGATGTTATTTTTAGTCATGAAAGTGAGGGAAAATGTGTAGTAATAAAGACAAAAGGAGTCCCTAGTAGGAACTCCAGTTTTCTCAGTACATAATGTTAATTTTTTTCTCCACTCCCAAATTGCACACAGCTCTAACTATATTCTGAGAACAAATTTAAAGTGATAAAATCCCAAAGACAGAAAGCATTTTTGAGCAGGCTGTGTTTGGTTAATCACCGAGCATCCATTTTGCTGCAACCAATGTGAGGATCTGCACATATCCTTAATGGCTCTTTTGTTTCCATGTAGAAATTCAGTAATGTTTGAAGCCGTACTAATTATGCAGCTGTCTTCTCTCCTTCGCTTTTCCTTTGTTGACATCCCCCTTTTTAAGATCTGAAGATTATGGTGACAATGTTCTAAGGAATAGGCATGCTTCTTAAACCCACTGATTTCAGTGGTTCGACACAGCCTATCCTGCTTTGGATTGAAGCCCAGATGCATTTCCAAGTCATCACAAACTTTTAATTTGAATGCATCTGTCAACTGGGATCAGCAACATGCCTTTCACAGAATTAAACCTCCCTTCATTTTATCTAGCTTATTTCTACACCAATTTTTTTCAACACCAATTTCTTTTGCACACTGATTACTTTTGAGGCTCTGCCCTCAACAGAATTGCAGCCTGATAAGAAACAAGATGCTCTGTCAGTCACAATCCTCCAGGTGGCAGCTTCTGCTAGGCTTTCTCATTCCCTGAGCTCCAAAAGACATGTGAACGTTTTAGGTAGTTTTCCAGTATTATGTACATCTACTGAAAGAGATACTTTCAGCAATAAAACCCATTTGCCTTGAAATATTTTTTTAAGTACATAGCTGCTATTACAAAAATTTAAGGGCTTCTACTGCATTGATAATACAGTTGCCAATTGGCCAGAATGGGGGAAAAGCTCTGTCTCTCTAACAAATAATGTTTGGAAACGGACAGGTAAAGCTTTTCATGGCAAGGAGGTAAATAAAATCTGGTGGTATTTGCTGGAGATGAAGGACAGCAAGAGCGATCAGTTTAACAGCTGGCAATCCTATTGGGTAATACAAGCCAAGTCAATCAGCAGATGTATTTATTCTCCAGGTGTAAAATGGAGCAGTAAAGAACTATGTATGTCCCTAATCTCCTTAGACCATGAGATAGGTAAGATATGATAGATAATATCTTATCCTATCTTTCTCAAGGTCCAAGGAGGACAGAAAGACATATATAGTTCTTCACTGCTCCACTTTATTCTTACAACAGGACCAGTTGACAGAGGAAGTCTTATCCAAGGTTAACCTTAAGTTCCGTGATAGAGCAAGGATTCTCAGTGAATGACCTTGAACCACTCTTTCATCCTATTACACAAGACAGTTCACAAGCCTAAAGCACTCTAATGCTGTCTTTTTTTCTGGCAACAAGATATCTTACCCATTTTGAAAGGTGTGTCTTCTTTAGACCAAGTAATTACACTACAGCAGATTAAGTATTCAAACCAGTTCACCAGTTGTAAAGTGGTGGCAGGCTGAAAATTAATAGGAAAAACCCAACAAATTCATGGAAAAGAATTGCAGGATGCTCAGATCTCAATCTTCTTCTTTAATAACTAGATACTATTTATTTGCTTCCCAGAGAAACTAACCTTGCACCAGACACCTGAGAAAAAAATGAAAACAGGGTGGCAATTAATGGCAAGATAGTGGGTGAACTGGGTGTGGGTGAAATATTCACAAAGCTGTCTTAAATTGACTTATTAAGATTTTGCATTGGCATTATTTTAATAATTTCTATCCCTCTCTTTTCACCACAGGTGTTCAAGTCAGCTCCCAGACAATTATGAAGCAATATATAAAGCAGTGATGGCAAACCTTTTCGAGACCGAGTGCCCAAATTGCAACCCCAAACCCACTTATTTATTGCAAAGTGCCAACATGGCAATTTAACCTGAATACTGAGGTTTTCGTTAAAAAAAAAACGGCTGGCTCCAAGGTGCGCGTTACTCAGGAGTACATTTGGTGAAGCAACCGTACAACGCTTTGAACCGATGAATCACAACCCTAGGAGGGTTTACTCAGAAGCAAGCCCCATTGCCAGCAACCGAGCTTACTCCCAGGTAAAGGATTGTGCTTTAGTTCTTCCCATAAAAATCAGTGGGGTTTAACAGCGCTTAACAGGGCTACCTACACTGCTTCCCCAAAACTAGGTCTTAGGTTTAGTGCTAATAATCTCCCTGAAATAATTGCACTATTATCACACTGGGGGCAGGGGAGAGGGGAAGGGTGTGGGGGGAGAGGGAAATGAAACTTTCGCTTACCGAAACCCAATAAATCCCCCACCACAAAATAGAACTAAAAAGGCAGTCAAGGAAGGCAATTTGTAAGCAAGAATGCTGTGAGAGGGGTGGGATAACTTCAGGAAAACTAAATTGGTGGAGCAGCAATCTGATCTATGTTTTTTTCCTTCACATGTCTTCACAGCACTTGACTTCCCACAAAAATGCAACAGGAACAGAAAAATACAAACAGTTCTAGCAAAGACCTTGGTGTTCTTTTTAAAAAATCCTAAATGTATCTCGGTTCCTCCATCCTAGGCTTGATCTGCCCAGGCAATCGGCAAAAAACTTGAGTCTGAGCGTTTCCCCAATGTTTGGAAAAACACATGTTTTGTTTGTTCAATCCCTTGAGCAGCAGCAGCCAGCCTGCTCCAGCCTCCAGCAGGTCCTGCATGCACCCGCCGCTCTGCCCTGCACTGCTCCAGCTTCTCCACCTCACCCATCTGCCTCCACCCCACCCGCTCAAACAGGGGCCAGCCTGCTCTAGCCTCCAGCAAGTCCCGCGCTGCACCTCTCTAGCATCTCTGCCTTCTTTGCCTCAGGCAGCAGTCATCTGGAGCACAGGCACCAGGTCCGCCAGCCGAGTCCTCCCTGCTCGCCACGGTGCGTGCACTTCATGCCCAGTGGCCCAGGCCAACCTAGATGTGTGTGTGGGGGGAGGTGATTTTCCACCCCCCCACATGATGAACTCTGTGTGCGCGTGCCCACAGAGAGGGCTCTGAGTGCCACCTTTGGCACTCGTGCCATAGGTTCGCCACCACTGGTATAAAGTAACCACACATTCCAATCTTCAAGGTGTTTATAAGGGTGTAACTTTGGTTAGGATGGTACTGTTAATTGTCATTTCCATCTCCATTTCTTTTTTTTTTAAGTGGCTACAATACAGTTGCTGTGGAAAACATCTAAGAAATCTTGCTGATTTGTGGGTTTTCCAGGCTGTCTGGCTGTGGTCTGTTTTCTTCAGATATATGTTACAGAAAGGTGTGCTTCTCTCTATGGTACTTGTGCCTTGGAGAGAAAAACATCTCCCTGTGACATGCCTCTGAAGATGTCAGCCATAGATGCAGGTGAAACATTAGGAGCAAAAACTACCAGACCACAGCCACACACCCAAAAAACCTACAACAGCCAGTTGATTCTGTCATGAAAAATTTCAACAATATATCTAAGAAATCCTTCTGAGATGATGACAAACAGCCAAATGACAGCAGGGTTTTTTTCTGAAATGTTTGAAGACAAGTCTCTGTTCTGTCAATGGGGCCCTGATCTGCAGATTTAGATATCTGCAAGATGGGGGTCACTTGTGGCTATTAGATATATAGGTGCCCTGTTATCAGACATAGTTAGGATCGGAACCACGGGGGAGGAGGGAGCAGGCTACTCACCTACCTGCCCACCTGTGCTTCTGTCTGTCCACCTGCCTTGTTTCCTTTCTACCCATGGTGTCTTTCTTTCTTTCTTTCTTTCTTTCTTTCTTTCTTTCTTTCTTTCTTTCTTTCTTTCTTTCTTTCTTTCTTTCTTTCTTTCTTTCTTTCTTTCTTTCTTTCTTTCTTTCTTTCTTTCTTTCTTTCTTTCTTTCTTTCTTTCTCAAGGGATCCACAGAGGAGAGATCTATCAGAGGCTATTAGCAAAGGTAACCTCCATGTTTAGAAGCAGTAAACCTCTGAATACTAGTGCCAAGAGTCAACACTGGGGGAAGACCTCATCCTCTGTCCCCTTTTCCTGGCCCTCCAGAAGAACTGTGTCAGATAGGATGCTGGACCAAATGGACCACTAGTCTGTTCTCGTGTTCTCAAGTCCAGTCGCTCCAGAAAGACCAACCACAGCTATCTCAGAATGGGCATCCGCAAGTCAAAATATACACACAGGTACACCCATACATGTGAAGGGGACATCACCCCTGGAAGCCATGGGAATGTTGCAGATGGTAAGGAGTGGGGCAGGGAGGGGCATGGAGATAGTCTCATCTGCCCACAGACACATGGATAGAGATGGACTCCAGACTTTATTGATAGCAAATCATGAAGATGAACTGCAGTGCCATTTCCTCTATCCAACACCAATGGCACCTCTGCCTTTGTGAGTTGCTCCCAGGCTGAGCTGTCCCTAGCACATCGTACATATGAGTGAGGCAGACCTGATGGCCAGAAAGCTGCATGAGGCAGGATGCTGAAGGAACCAGGCTTGAACCGGTGACTGAGCAGAATGGCAAGACTGCACCAGTTGTGCTTCCAGCTCTCCCTGTTAAATCACCACCTGCCCAGATGCAAAACTGAAGCATGTGCAGCAATGGCAAACAACACAGATGTCATGCCAGTCACATCCATGTCAGCACAGTCTATAGTTCCATCCCCATGGGGGGGGACTCCATTTGCCAGGGACCGCCCCCCCCCCCCGAGATACGTGCTATATCCCTCCAAATAATACACTGATCCTGTGGGGAAGTACTCTTTAACTGCTCTGTTCATTGCTGCTTAGAGCCACGATCCTGCAAAGCAGTGGGCCCCATTCATAGAGAACAATAGGGCAGCTGCCAGGTACCCCAAACCACACTTGTGCCCTGTCCCGCATATTGGGACAACACCCTGGCAAAGGAATGTTCTAACAGCTCAGTATATAGCTGTCAGTGTTGTCGTCTCCCACCTACATGAGCTTTCCTGGGTACACTTCCCTGGGAGTATGTTTTATTTTATTGTATCACGTGGAATATACTGCCAGATGAGCCTAGTCCAGGTGCCCCCATAAACACTCATCACTAGCCTCAGCTGTGGGAGCCAGCATGTAAAGGAGATACCTGAGTTTGTGCGATGGAGAAAGGTGAGATTGGTGTAGATTCCTGGACCAGGGGGCTATATTCAGTGGTGGGATCAAAACAATTTAATAACAGGTTCTGATGGTGGTGGGATTCAAACAGTGGCGGTGCCACACACACGCACCTCCAGTCCCTACTGGGCAGAGCGGTTGCTTTAGTAACCCCTTCTCGGCACTCAGAAAAAATGAGTAACCACTTCTAGAGAAGTGGTGAGAACTGGTTGGATCCCATCTCTGGCTATATTCCTTCCTCATCTTACTTGTCCACGCTTGGTCATCATTTCCCCAGCTTACTTGATCCACGCTTGGGGTAGTATTGTGCTAACAGCATAGTGCTGAGGTGCTAACATATTTCACCTTCAGCATTGTACACACTGCTAGCAACTGTTGTGGGACATAGGGCTGTTGAGGCAACAGAGGACCCACGGACAGCAATAGTTCCAGTTCAAGGCAGATATTTTGCGAATAGAGGTGTGGCCCCTCCTACTCATGTTACATAAACCCTCCAATATTTAAATAAAACACCAGACAGCACTTTGTGTGGGTAAGAAAATTGGCCATAGCCGAAGAATTTATTGATAGAAGGCACAGGAAAGCAAATGGTGCAGCATGGGGAAGTGATCCTAGCCTCTGGGCAGCCCAAGTGCTGTCCCCCAGAGTAAGCTAGTTCCTCCAGCCCACCTGCTGGATGAATCTGTACCTTAGCGAGAAGCTGGAGTGAGGCATTCCAGACCGGTGAAGTGCTCATGACTGGAGCCCCCTCCAACCCATGCTAGGGGCACAAGCACCTTAGGCCCCTGCGGGGCGTCCCAACTGTTGGCTTACTCCACCCGAACCTCTTAAGGAGGTGTACTAACAGGGGAACTCCCCCTGCTCCCCTGTTTAGTGGATCACCTCCCTGCCCCATGCGCAACCCCTCACCCAGCTCCCGCCAAATGCCTCCTAAGCCTTCAGCCAATCACATAATTCAGTTCTAAGGCTATGCAGCCAAAGGTCCATGCCCTGCTGTGATAAGTGAACCCCCTCCTGCCTATAGAAAGCCTCTATTTTAAATGAAATGTTGTGATGTGGAATTCCCCCCCCCCCCCAGTCCCATACAAAACGTGCCACGGCCTGGCAAGTCCTTGCTCAGTGCCTCTTAGGGGCATTTTCCCCCACTAAAATGCAAGGTTCTGTGTTCTAAGTATACACAGCATGGCCAGAGACATTTGTGTCATGTGACTTCAGTGTTTGAGTTCAGCATGTCCACTCTTGTTAGGTTTATGTGGTAATGAGGGGGCTGTGATTGCTTACTGTGCAATACCTTCAATGGTATTCAGATAAAGCCTATTTGATTTGTCATTAGTATTTACAAACAAAATTTTAATGCAACAAAGCCTGGAAATGATTTTTGTGAGTCTTACTTTTTGTATGCTAATTTTTTAGTTGCCCTGTTGATGTTTTAATAGAAATCTCCAGGCCCACTTAGGTGTGCTGAATTCTGAATGAGCCCTATCAATTTTGCAGTATGTAATGTATATTCAGCAAAAGTTTTCAATCCATATTATAATGCTATTCCTATTATTCTTTTATATTATTTTTCTTCATTTTGTCACTGATGAAGGCTTTGTTAAAGATGTCTGGTCTGCTGTTTAAAGTTTGTTCAGGAAAATGTTTTGGTAAAGGGATAGTCTTTGAACAATGGTGTCTGGTATGTACTATCTGTGGCTACAAGTATGATGCTACTATGTAATTCCTGCACTGTTTAGCATGTCATATTATTGATCCTGCTTTATTAGCTTTGTTTCAGCTCTGTTATATTTCTAACTTAAGTAAGACTCCAATTATTGATTGTTTACAAATTTCTGCAACTCAATTTATTTTGCATTGTTTAGTGGATATGCTATTTCTGTTATTTTAAATTGTCTTGCTCTGTGTAACCTGTCTTGAGACTCTGTGAGAAAGGTGAACTATAAATGATGTATATAAATAGATATTGCTTTATACACATTCTTGTGGATTTGTTAGTTTTATTTTTGTCTATGCATTATAGTTATTTTGTTTACATTATTATGTGTGTTTGAAATCAATTCTTCCTTTAGACTTTGTCATATGTTGTAAATCTTATGATTTTTCTTCAGCATTTTTGATTTTGAGGTTTAGAAGGCTGACTAAGGGCCATTCTGCCATGTCACACACCCAATAGTACCTGGCACTCTACACTGGCAAAGAAGTCATGCCAGCACAGCACCAGTGCAGCTTGCCAATTATATAAGAACATAAGAACTAGCCAGCTGGATCAGACCAGAGTCCATCTAGTCCAGCACTCTGCTACTTGCAGTGGCCCACCTGGTGCCTTTGGGAGCTCACATGCAGGATGTGAAAGCAATGGCTATTTCTGAGGAGATGCCAGGATTACTCAGAGAAACCGTTCCATATAGCTTAGTCCTCAGAATGTCCTCCTTTTGAGTCGGGGCTTAGGATCAATCAGTACCGCACCCATTTCCAATATATTATAAGTTTCAAATCAGTGACAGTTCAGAATTTCTAAAGCAAAACAAGGATAAGTAATCAAATGAAAAGATTTATTCACCTCAGTGGAAACAAATACTATGGGTCATTAAGCACAGAATATTCAGTATAAAATTACAATAAATACAAGTCAAAATTATCCATAGAGCTTACAGGGTATCTAAATAAAATGTAAACAGAAAAAAGAATTAGTTGTCACATCGAAGACACTGTGTGTCACATGTTCATTTGATGCACATTGACATATTTTTGTTTATTCTGAAAAGAACTGTTGAATAGATAAAATTGACTTCGGATACAGTAAGAAAGTGATGTTTCTCTTTAACATGTCTTCCTTGCTTACAGATGGCTCTTCAAACTGAAGGAACAACTCATCAGCAACAGTGAAACCCTTGAACTCATCTCTTATCTATTTCCACACACCCTGGTGCCACCACTGTTTGCATATCTACTCAGCTGACACTGTACTAGACACCATTTGCCATACCATCAAGGCCTCAGTCATCTGCACATCCTTAGATATATGTCATAAACACACTATACCAACACTACACTACATACAACCAAACCCTCACATATAATCCCATCTTCACATGATATACCAACTTCAAAATGGGGCTTGGAGTTCTCTCCATTTCCACAGTGGAAATGGCAGCTTTGGGGAGGAGGGGCAGGCACCATGGCATCACATCCCCACTGAACTCTACCTCCAGGCATCACTTCCAAATCCGCCACTGACCAAAATGGACCACTTCTACACAAGAACAAACGAACACAAATCAAACATTAAAAAATGAAAGTACTCAGAAACCAATAAGGGAATGCATCATCCTGCTGGTCATTCAGTATTAGATTAAAAGGTGTGGTATTTGAAAATAAGTGTTTCAAAGGAAGGCTGAGATGGAATCTATGAGCAGATTTAAGACTTGGTCATAATCGAGACTGGCAGAGACTAGCTCACTCTAGAAAGTAATTGTCCCTTCTAACAGGTTTATTTAAGTACACTATTCACATTCATCCAACTTTGCTAATTCATAACAGTTGGGAGTGGTCCACACCCACTCCAAGTGGATCATTTACTCTGTTGACTGGACCTTATTTTGTATTCATATGTCTAATGGAATGGAACACACCTATGCCCTGGCATACTGGGCCTGTTGACATCTTTGTAATAACGCCCCTTCCCCCGCCCTTCTGTTTACAGGTGTGCATGCTGTGTGCATATTGTGCTTTGGGCTCAAAAAATAAACCTCTGCAGGATCACAAGACACTATTACAGTGATGGCGAACCTATGGCACAGGTGCCAGAGGTGGCACTTGGAGCCCTCTCTGTGGGCACGTGCACAGAGTTCGTCATGAGGGGGTTGGAAAATCACCACATACAAACACACACATCTAGGTTGGCCTGGGCCACTGAGCACTACGTGCGTGCACTGCAGTGAGCAGGAAGGACTCAGCTGGCGGGCCTGGTGCCTGTGCTCCAGGTGGCTGCTGCCCGAGGGGGTGGGCACAAAGGAGGCAGAGATGCTAGAGAGCCACAGAGCGGTGAGTGCGGGACTTGCTGGAGGCTAGAGCAGGCTGGCCCCTGCTCAAGCGGGTGGGGCGGAGGAAGAGGGAGCCAACCAGTTTTTTCTAAACTAAAACCTCAGCATTCAGGTTAAATTGCCAGGTTGGCACTTTGCAATAAATAAGTGGGGTTTGGGTTGCCATTTGGGCACTCGGTTTCAAAAAGGTTCGCAATCACTGCACTATTATTATTATTATTTTGGCTGCAATGCATCTATTCCTCTGAAACATTTAAAACAGGAAATAATTATTTTATTATACTGTGAGTTGCTTTGCGCACTCTGGAAAAATCCTGGGTGCATAGATAAAAATCTTAACCCATTGAGGAATGGCTTAAAGCAACTTTTTGAAAAGCAGCTAAAATGTCTTGGAAAATAGTCTCTAAGCCCAATAATAGAGAAAAAGAACACCATTTGATCCTTTGGCAAGTCCACGAGTCCACAAATTGACAACACCGTAACACTGTAAAATATAAGGTGCCGTCTCTAGATACAAATCTACCGTGTAACTTAGGAATGGGTCCTCTGTGCTGCTGAGATAGAAAGACTGGCAAAAGCTCTGTCTAGATGTGTCTTGTACAGTTGGTGGTCTTGGTGACAAGAGATCTTGGTTTATGGGGAAAAAAGGAGAAAATCAGAAGATTTACTAAATCATGTAACTAATTTCTGGATTACTTTATTTTATTTATTTATGTATTCGATTTTTATACCGCCCGATGACTCCCCACATTCAAATACACCTGTTATTAAAATAAGATTGTTCAATTGTTTTTCATGGACCGAGAACAAAGTTGTTAAATTCATTATTACAGTTTGTGGATGTTTACTAGAGTAATGACTACATTCAAGAATGTTGATTTTTGTTTAAATTACACGTCTTTTAAATTATCGATACGAGTGGGGTGAGGTCAATCGAGATCTAGGATCAGACTTCGATAATCTCGTTGACCTCTGACGGACTCGCTGATCGACTGGAATCTATCGGTCTCTTACAACGGGTTGGCTTCTGCCCCTTTAAACACGCGAAGACTTCCGCGCCGTTTCACCCTCATTCGTTCCCTCTTACTGGACGCACCCCAATAGCCCACTCCTATTGGTCCGTCTTCAGGGTCGAGCACGTGAGCCTCCCCTTCGCCGTTAGGCGGGGCTGTCTCCTGCTTCCCGCCCCTTTCGGATCGGAGTAGGCGGAGGGCGGTGTTAAGCAGAGCCGCCGGAGTCTCCCCTTCTCGCGCATGCGCCGATCTACCGCCTTAGCCGAATTCTTGTCGCGGTGGCCGCTGCTGTCGCTCTAGCGGATCTCTTTGCTCCGGCTGCGTCGAGGTGAGGGCCGAAGATGCCGCCCCCAGGCCAGGTCCGCGTACCGGACCGGGACTCGCTGAAGCTGCAGGTGCAGGCCATGATCGGCTCCCACCGGGTCATGATCTTCAGCAAAAGCGGCTGCCCCTATTGCAGCAAGGTAAGCGGCAGGGTGCCCGGGCTGGGGGAGGGGAGGGGAAGCAGGGACAAGACTTCCTCCACGATTGCCTCGGAAACGACCCATGAAGAAGGAGCGGAGGAGGCGGCGGCCCGGGGGATCGATCTCGCTCTCTTCTTTGTTGGGGGAAATGGGGCCCCTTTCCTTCGACAGCGTCGCTTTCCTTCCTTCTTCGGATGCTGCCCTTTCCGAAGTGCGACATGACGCTTCCCCGGGGATCGGGTGGGGGCCTTTTCTGTTGCTTCCTGCTGTCCACCGCGTGGCCGGCTCGTAGAGATCGGGAGTGGGCTGACGTCTGGAACTGGATCTTTTGGGGTGCGTGTTTTCAACCTTTGAGTAGGTTCAACTCGGAATGACATTGGGATGACAAGGATTTTGCGTTATTTTCTGCCCTATAGCAACACTTGTGTAGGAGTGATGAACTAGGAGTTTTGTTCTTTTGAAGACTTGATTCATCGAAAAACTAAGTGGAAACTCTAATCTTGTGTGAAACTGTTGCCTTCTGCCTCCCTTCTGTTGTACAAAATTTCCTATATGCATAAAGTGGAGGGTATCTTTTATTTAATTTTGCTATAAAGGTGAAGATGATGTGTGTAGGGGTTGCAGATGGTCTTCATCTAGCTCTCCAGTCATGCACTGGTAACGTAAGCATGTTGCTACTGAGTAAATCCAATTGGAATCAGTGAAACCTGAATTAACCTGTGCTGTACTAAAGTTTTGTAACTTGGCCAATTTGGGAAGTGCCGTTTATAACATTAGGATTCAGGAAAGGAAGTTGAAGGGGGCTGTGTGGAAATGGTAGGGCACCAAAAGGTACCTCGATCACATTCTGAAGAATAGGAATTCTTCTTAAATAAAACTCGCACAAAGATCTGGTGCTTCTATGAACTAAGCACTGAAAGTCTCAAATGATGGCCACTTGGCATGAATGTAATAAGTTGAGTAATAGATTCAACAGGTTAATGTATTATTCAAGGATTTTGAACCCTAAAAACGATTTTTAGAATGTTCACAATGGAAAGGGGTCTAAATGGATGAGAATAAAATAATGGCACTTAAGTAAAATGTGCGTGTTCTCTTTATCTCAGTTTTCTTAACGTATCTTGCAACACCCATATCAGCATTGCTGAGATAGACTTACTTGATAGTAAGGTCATTATAATCTGGGGAACAGTTTGAGTTCCACAAAATACTGACATTCAGGAATATCATATTCTTGTGGTTGCAGCTAATATACATGCACTTAATTTACACAATTAAATGTACAACTAAAGCAACTTGCATAACTCGAAGTATCTTGTGGAATAAACCATGGTGAGTTTTCTTCTTTGATATCAGTTATGTTCTTTATGAACTACTGGTAAAACTTCAAATGTGTCAAAGGACATTATTGGTTGATTGTGCGGTGAAAAAATGTCCCATATTGCCACCGCTTCTCATGTCTAACAATAACATTGTGACCCTAAAGAGAAGGTGGAGCGTTGATGTATTCATTGAGAATGCTTGTAAGTCTCTGAATATACTTCTTCCTTGCTCTTAGTTTTTCCACCCCCCAAGCTGGCCAACAGTAAAGAGGGACAGAGAAAAATGGTACTAAACACGTGGAAGTAACCCTGTCAGTGAATCACTTGATATGGGAAAAAGTTAGAGTAGGTTATAGAAGTCTCATCTGTTGTTAGAAGATAAACAGGTAATGTGGAAGGTCCTCAGGAAATGAAAAGATGCAGGGAAAGAGTCCACCTACCTTAAGTTCTTGGTCTTTAGAAGACTTCTTAATTTACTATGTTTCAGCAACATGTTCTTTTCCTCCTTTCCTAGATTATGTGTGAAGCTTTTCCTTGTTTTATTATCTCCCTTCCCCGTGGTCCTTTTGTTCCTTCTGTTACTGCCTCATTTTCCTTTAGGTTTTTGCTGTCTTATTCTGTCCATGGTTCTCTTGGACACAGACAGTGTCTACAGTAGCTGATGTGACTCCATTTTTGAAGCTAAGCCTGTCTGCAACTTCTGCAGTTGGTTGTGATTCATCTTTATTCATATATGTTACTCTGATCTTCTTAAAGGATTTAGATGTTGATCCAGTGAACAATTGAACAAGAGAAATTTGTGCGTATTTAAGCTTTGTTGTATTACAGGCAGCACTGTGTTTTGAATTGTTTTTTTCCTGGTGGACTGGTGAGGTTTCTGTGTTTTGTTTGCTGTCCTTTCTATGGGCTTCCTTCTGCCTTAGCTTCACTTGGGTAACTCCTTAGCCCAGGGGTGCCCT
Source organism: Sphaerodactylus townsendi (assembly GCF_021028975.2). Taxonomy (NCBI): domain Eukaryota; kingdom Metazoa; phylum Chordata; class Lepidosauria; order Squamata; family Sphaerodactylidae; genus Sphaerodactylus; species Sphaerodactylus townsendi. Next base: position 48,991,222 of record NC_059427.1, on the reverse strand, counting down.
CCTTCCGCTGCCCACACTATATATTGCACTATATTGCATCTGATTTGATTTGTTTGTCTTGTTTAGCAAGAGTTCTCACCCACATTGAATGTGCGAGGGGGTTTATCAGATTTCATATCCCTCTTGTACTTACCTTGACTTCATGATTGCAGATCCTGCATTTATTGTCACTGTCCTATGGGTATCCCATTAATGGTTGGAGAGTTTGTCCCAAAAGCAGAGAATAAAGACCTTGGATAATCAACTTAGTAAGGAAGAGGTGATGGTTACTGGTAAAGCAGAAAATTGCAAGCTGTTTTAGCTAAGTAGCTCAGTATAAAACGAGGCATAAAAATGAGCGTTCTAAATCACTGGTTGTTACACCTAGGCTGAGAAAGCAGAAGAAGGTGTTAACTATAATATTCTTGAATAATCACTGGGAAGTGTGGGGGAGGCATTTCTAGTTTCAAACTAATTTATGGGTTCTCTTATACTGTGAGTTTGGCTCAATTATCTCAATTTTGTCTGTAGAATCCGGAAGTGTTCTCTGTTTCCCTCCCTTCTCTCAGGTTCCTGGTGGTTTCTTCTTCCTTCTGAGCATGAAGAATATGACTATTAGAGACAAAAGATGCTTAGCATTTCTTGGGGCCTTAATGAAACTTTGGCAAAGATGAGCATGTTCTGCTCCAGAACAATGATTGTCCTTAACATTATTGGAAGATTCCCCTCCCGCCCATGAGCCACTTGGCAAAGGGTTTTGCAGGGGACTTGTCTTGTAGTGTTGGTCTGGCTTAGTAGCCCTGAATTACTAACTCTTCTGGCACAGCTCAAAGTATGCCTGGAGTGATACAGCTAGAGTTAGAATTGATTAATAAAGATGTGTGGCTGACTGTTTTGTTTCCTTTGTGTTGTTATTCTTTGTCCTTGAGTCTTTGAAACTTCAAGTGCATTAGTGTAAGGGTAGGCAACATCAGGTGTCATAAGTCTGCACTGTACTTCTGGACTACTAGAGCATTAATGAATTCAGAAGCTTCAAGTGACTTTGCTCAAATATTGTCATGAATAATGAGGTCAAGAAGGCTGCCATGTAAATGGCAGCTTTCCTTTATTTCAATTATGTGTATTCTGTTAGAAGAAGCATGAGTGAAGGCTGGTTTCTCCCTATCTTTGCAACATTGTGTGTGAGAGAGCAGGGGAGCAGCATAGCTAAATTTCTCCCATGAACTATCTGCTAATTAATTTTATTCATACAATTTCTATGTTGCCTTTTCACACACTGCGTTAAAGGCAACTTACAAAATGAAGCATGAACACATAAATACCGTAAGTTCTAATGCTATGGAAAATCCATTAACAGTATAAAAGCAGCCTAAAAGAAATAGCATCTCAGGCTAGAAGCAGGCTTTAAAAACCAACCTAAAGGAGAATTCCCTTTATAATTTGGGTAAAAGAAGAAGAGTTGGTTTTTATAATCCACTTTCCCTTTAAAGAGCCACAAAGTAGCTTACAGTCACCTTCCCTTCCCCCCAATAGACATCTTGTGATGTAGGTGGAGTTCAGAGAGTTTTGAGAGAACTTTGACTGGCCCAAGTTCATCTGCCAAGTTTGTTGTATAGGAGTGGGGAAACAAACCCATTTCACCAGGTTAGAGTCCATTGCTCTTAACCACTCTACCACAGAGTGTTAGCCTGGCACATGAAATATAGTGGGGGTAAAGACCAGGTGATCCTCAGTGGAATGGGCGATGCACAGTTGGGCTGCCACCATTGCGAAAGCCTTATATTCAATTGCTGCCTGCTTCACCTCTGAAAGGACAAGAGCATGTCTTCTGAGAAACAGCTTACCAGAGGACTGGACTTTTTGGGAGCAGGTGGACCATCAAGTGCCCTGGCCATGTGCAATTTAAGACCTTAATGGTAAAAAACAACCCTTTCATTTGTGCCTGGAAATAAGTGGGCAATAGGGGTGTGCATCCCCCAAAAGAGTATATTTTGGATTCAGGTATACTAGACATGAAATCGTTCAGCGTTTCCAAAAAAAAAGAGGAATCCTCATACTGGTGTGGGGTTTTTCCTGCTTTTCCCAGATACCTGAACATCTTCAGCTACATGATACTCTATGGGGAATCTTTGCATAACGTGGGAGGGAGTATTTTTAAAGGTAGAGTCACCAAATTTGCAGCATAGCCGCTGGCGACTTTCCTTACAAGAACCCCCAAAGTTGGTAAAGATTAGGTCAGGAGGTCCAGTTGTATTGGCCCTTGTTTTTTCTTACATTTGGGGGCCAATAAACTTGGACCACTGCTTTTGCTGAATAATCTATAGAACTTTGACTAGGTTTTACCTCGATGGTATCTTGAGATGATACTGTACCATCCATGACATCTAAGTTTGGGGTATGAAAGCAGTGTTATCTGCAAAAGCGGTATAGTACATATAGTGCAAAAGAGTATGCATGTACATTTTCTTAGTGTTCCAGTAGCAATCTCCAAATAGACTTTTGAATAATTGTCTTAAATTTAGTATAGGTCTTGATGTTTCAGGATATAAGCCAGAAAGTTACACATTGTCTGTTACAATAATACAATAATTTAATTGTTTCACAATCAGATAACTGATTTTTGTATTTAGTATAAATGTTAGACTGATCATAGTTAAATCAGCAGTGTCCAACCTATTGCAGCTTTTTGACCAGTTCACCCATGATCCTGCCTAAAAACTGATACAAACTGCAGTCTTGTAGGTTTCTACCAGGCCAATCTTTTTAAAAAACCTGTCTTGTACATTCTCCTTAATGTGTTGAGGGTGTATTTTGTGTATCAGCAAAGCTGACAGCAGTACCGTAGCTTAGACTCTGTCAAGAGGCTAAACTCTTAACTGCCACTTGAGGCAGAAGGGTCCCAGCCGGCATGAGACAAAGATCTGACCAATCCCATGACGGATCACTGGCCACACCAGCAGAAGAGAACAGATAGTTCTGGGGGTAGAAGAATCCTTGAAGGGTAGCTACTAGGCCAGGGGTAGGGAACCTGCGGCTCTCCAGATGTTCAGGAACTACAATTCCCATCAGCCTCTGTCAGCATGGCCAATTGGCCATGCTGGTAGGGGCTGATGGGAATTGTATTCCTGAGCTGGAGAAACCGCCAGGTTCCACCTCTTGTACTAGGCGGTTCTCAACCTGATGGGTCGGGACCCTTGTGGGGGTCGAACGACCCTTTCACAGTGGTTGCCTAAGGCCATCGGAAAACAATCCTTTTATATTTTATATATACCAATTTTATCGTTGGGGGTCACCACAACATGAGGAACTGTATTAAAGGGTTGCAACATTAGGAAGGTTGAGAACCTCTGAGCTAGTATAAGGTGGCAAAGGATATATAATAGAAAATGGCAGTGGCACTTCAGTATTTTATTTAATAAAATTTAGGAGCAGCAGTGGTGTAGTGGCTAAGAGCAGGTTCACTCTGTTCTGGAGGAACCGGGTTTGATTCCCAGCTGTGCCGCCTGAGCTGTGGAGGCTTATCTGGGGAATTCAGATTAGCCTGTACACTCCCACACACGCCAGCTGAGTGACCTTGGGCTAGTCCAGGGGTAGGGAACCTTTAACACTCAAAGAGCCATTTGGACCCGTTTTCCACGGGAAAAGAAAACACTTGGAGCCACAAATAATTTTTGACATTTAAAAGAAAGATAACACTGTATATATTGGGGTTTTACACCATTTTACTCGCTCATTCTGAGAGCGCTGGATCGTCCAGCCTGCTGCCTGCAGGGCGAACTGCTGAGATGGGGCGGCTCAGCTCGTGGAGCTGCAGTGCAAGGGCAGAAGAGCCGCATGCAGCTCTCGAGCCGCAGGTTCCCTATCCCTGGGCTAGTCACAGAGCTCTCTCGGCCCCACCCACCTCACAGGGTGTTTGTTGTGAGGGGGGAAGGGCAAGGAGATTGTAAGCCCCTTTGAGTCTCCTGCAGGAGAGAAAGGGGGATATAAATCCAAACTCTTCTTTTCTTCTTCTTATGAAGTGACATCTCTAGAGAACTGTCAGGAATCCTCAGTCTTCAGGGAGGGATGTTTAAAAACCTACCTTCATTTGATTTTGCCATGTAACCACCACCATGCTCTTAACACCTTGTTAAACTTTAATAAACACCAGTCTTCATTCACAAGCAATTTGACTTCTTCTTGAGTATCTCATGAACCTAAGAGCAGGGTCTGGCAGGCCCTAACATAAAATGCGGTCAAAGCTTGATTTTAATACATGCAATCATTAGGACACTGCACACGAAAGAGGATATTCTCACCACTATCTGGAAAGCAAAATTACTACCAGGGATTCCCTCAAACGTCCTTGTACCTCATGCCATGCGGACAGTCCCAGCGTCGTCGGGCCGGCGTCAGAAACGCTGACCCAAGCCCTTCCGCCTCCGTGCGGAAGCAGCCAGAGAAACAGAACAGTTTCCAATTGACAAGGTGTTAGGCAAGGATATATTTTATCTCCCTATCTCTTCAAGCTATACTAGAACATATTGAGAAAACTAGATTAGATGAAAGTGGAGTGAAAATTGGTGGAAGGAAAATTCACAGGTTGAGATATGTAGAAGACACCACATTCTTTGCAGAAAATGGTGAAGAAATGACTCCTGATGGAGGTTAAAGCAGAATTACAGTGCAGTATCAAGAAGATGAAAATAATGACTGCTGGGGTATTACACAACTTTCAGATTGACAGTGAAGAAATTGAAAATGTTCAGATTCTCTTGGCTCCATCATCAATCAAAAGGGAAACTACAACCAAGAAATCAAAAGGAGCTAGAGACTGGGAAGGGCAGCCTAACAATGTGTAGCTGTCAACCAGGATCAAGATAATTTATGTTTTTATATTTCCCATAACTATGTATGAATGTGAAAGTTGGATGGTGAAGAAAGCCGACAGGAAGAGAGTTGATTCCTTTGACATGTTGTATTAGAGAAGGCTTTTACAGTCTATGGATTGTTAAAAGGACATACCAGTGAGTTCTAGATCAATTCAAACCTGAACTTTCCCTAAAAGCTAAAATGATAACTGAGGCTATCATACTTTGGTGATACTATATGATTACAAGAATCACTGACAAAGAGAATTATGCTAAGAAGGATTGAAGGCAACAGAAAAAGAGGGAGATCCAGTATGAGATGGATTGACTCAATCAAGGAAGACATGGCCCTCAGTTTGCAAGACCTGAGCAAGGCTTTCAACGCTAGGACAATTTGGAGGTCATTAATTCAGAGGGTCACCGTAAATGGGAAGCAACTTGATGGCACTTTACACTCATATAATCTAAAATGGCTTTATTGGGCGCTATTGGGTCAGTGAGCCATTTAATCTATCACTCTGTTTCTCAAAGCACACAGATGCCTGAAAGACCCATGAACAGTACTAGAGGCCAAATCCTCCCTGCTATACTGCTTCCCCTTCCCCCACAACTGATATTCAGAAGCACACTATCCTAAAGCATGGAGGTTCCATCGATCTAGGTTTTCAGAGGATCATAAATGATGCCCCAGTGCTTTTCAGTTTCCCCTTCCAGCAACAGGATTTACAAGGGGCTGGAAGGTGATGTTAATTTCCATGTCTATGTTTCATTTTAATAGTGTGAATAAAACATGTCCATTTCCTTCTACCGGCTTCTGTTGAAAGAACACCCAAGGCTCTTAGGCTTTCCCGCAGTATGACTCTGACTGTACTGAAGCTCAATGTTTGGTAACTCAGAAAGTGCAAACTCTTCTGGTCATTTCAACACACTCACTGCTGGAAACTGTTGATAATTTACACAATCACAAACAATCTGGATGTTCGAAAAATGCGGAAGGCATAACCTCAAGTGTAAATGATATATAGGAAGAGTTCTATAACCTCTTTAGATAGAATATATATGTGCGCTGTCACTGTGACCTGTCAAGCCAACTTAATTTGTTACAAAATCATAATTGGTTTATGAAACAGCAGGTATGTGAGCAAGCTAGTTAGCTTCTTCGTGACTGTTAAGGCAGACAAACTGGTTCAGAGTAGCAAAAGCACATTATGTCAGCAGTCCCTTTAGGAAGTATATTGTCACACCAAACTGCTAAATAGTGTTGTCGAATATTTGAAGTAGCACAATACATGCTTTCAGAGAAATGTTACATGGGGATTCTGTACCAGTTTGTTTATTTTTTGAAGAGAATTTCATCATTTGGTTAAACTGCTTGATTCATGTTCCTCTTGCTTAATACTGGGACTCTGACTTATAGGTTCTTGTATTGTACTTCCTAGAAAACAATTGTTCGTTGCAAACCAATGCAGGAACAATCTGAGAGTAATTAGCAGGAGAAGGAAAGCACCAAGAGATTAAGTTTGTTTCCAGATGTCACAACTTCAGAATTACTTTGGGGGCATGAATCTGGCTTATGATCAGTTTTGTGTATACCACTTTGCTACTCACATTGCGCTTATAATTCATTGACATCTCAGTGAAGGCATTTTAACAAATTGAGGGTTGTTTCTTTCCCAGTAACCAGGTAACTAAGAATCTCAGATACAGGGCAAGAATTGAACAGTTAATCTTCAATGGTGGCAGGCTGCAGGTGGGAAGAATAGAGCTCACAAGCCCAGCAATAAACCAGGTTCCTTACTTTTAAACAACCTTTGACTGGTTGTGTTTCAGCCAGTTTTAAGCATCAGGGGCTGCTCTACCCTCACGGCAATATGGGCAATTGTCTCATGGTCTTGGCAGGGCTGTATCGTTGTGGGAAATGTCATTTGGGAGCCTAGTAGTGCTCCATCATGTTTCTGGGTGTCTTGTAATTGTACTTTGGTATGTGACACTCCTAAATAATTTTAGGTAAAACTTGAATGGCATACAAATCCTTTAATTTCTGCATGTCTCAAAACACTACTCATGACGCTGAGCATGCTGAATTCAAGCCTGCTTTTCAAAGAAAAAGAGGGTGGAAGTCATTGAACTGAGGTAAAGAAATACCTTTACAAGCCTTTATTGTGGCAAATTAGGAATAATTGTGATGCCGTCAGTCATTGAGGACATCTATTTTCCACCTCGTGAAGAAATGCTCATTAGTCCAATGACTACCACCTTCTCTTTTAGAATGTTCAGGGCACTTGGTTCATGGCCCTCATATGTGAATTCATGTGTTGAGTTTTCCTTCAAGGGTTATTAGAACAACACAGCGTAGTTCTGGTGGGTTTTCCGGGCTATGTGGCCGTGGTCTGGTGGATCTTCTTCCTAACATTTCGCCTGCATCTGTGGCTGGCATCTTCAGAGGTGTATCACAGAGGGAAGTCTGTTACACACTTTGTCCAGAGAGAAGGGTGCGTAGGCTGAGCTGGCTTAATTTCCATCCCAATCAATAGGGTTATGAACATCTTGCCATACTGGCATGTTTGATTCTTAATGTGCCCAAGACTTTGAAGCAAGGCCGCATCATGGTGATTCCTTCTTCAAGGATTTCTTTTAGAAGCTGATGTTTTCAGCAGTTTCGTATGATGCATTTTCTCAGAATGCATATTCAGCATATAATCTTTGTACAGTCTTTGTTATAGTTGACTTCCACACCCCTGCCATAATGAAAAATGAAGCTGAAGCTGTTTAGTTTCTGCTGTGCTGAAGACAAAATCAGCCTGCTGCAAATAATGGGCTATCATGTGACTGAATGTATCAGAGTGCAGTGTAAATGACACTACCATAAAAGTGTAGGTCAAAGTTTTGTAGAGTGTTTGAACCAGATACCACTTCATGATGGAAGCCTGTACACAGTTTCAGTGAGCATAGGTTTTATCTGATGATTTAGAATGCCATGCTATTGAAGATAGACCAAATGGATCGTACCAACTTTGCATGGACAGTTTGTGGCAAAAGTCTTTACAGTCATGCTTTTTTTGACATCTTAAAACATCAAAGGTTGGAATGATACATGTGGCATCGATAAACATTAAGGATAGGAAATGCAAACACAGATCAACATCTACTGCAAGGGGGCCATTGTACATGCAGAACTAGTCTCTGCTTCAGGAATGAATAGGTGGCACCAATATCTGCCAAGTTCCAAGACTGGTTTAAAAATCAAAGCAATAGCCTTTATGTCCAACATGTCTTAAAAGATGAATATAGGAAGTATGCTAATGAGCATAAATCCATCCTCCTTTTGTGTATACCTTTCAAGCAAGTTACTAGACTCATATACCATTTGTGTCTTCCTGCAGGAGTACACAGTATTGTTGCGCATCTGCTAATAGATGAGAAAAAGTGGACAAAAGCAGAAGATATTGTCAATGTAGCAGCACTACACCAAGCAGAAAGGGGTCCATGGACAATAAACATTTTTTTTTAGCTCAGGGAACTTTGAAAGAAGTGATTCAGATTATTCTTGCTCTTCACTTGGGAGCTGGTGTAATGTCTGGATTTTAGGAGACATGGTAGAAATCAGTATTTTAATGTGTAGCAAGATCAGAAGATTCAGAAAAGCTGCTGAGTAATGGCTCAATGCTTTGTAGTGTCTGTTAAAATACCCCAAACTAGATGCAATGAGGGTGGGGTGGGGGTGTCAGTGTCTTTTCAGGCAATTTGTCTATTCATGTGCACTGCTGGAAGCTAGGAAGATCTGTGGGTTTTATACGTAGGGAGAGCACTGGTGAGAAGAGCTCAATCCTGCCCATTCCCTCTCACTCCTTACGGTCCTCTGTGTTCTGTAGCTCCTAATCCCACTTTGACAACAAAAAATGTAAACCAATGCAATACACTTCGTTGGAGAGATATGGTGCCTCTCTTAGGATGCCTTTTTTAAATGAGAAAAAAAACCCTTTTCCCTTTTCTTTATACCTGGACATGTGATTAAATACATCCATCACTTAAATCTAGTTTAACCCTTAGTGGGTGAATGAGAGGACATGATAGCACCAATATTCATAAATGTAAATTAGCAGTGTATGACAGATACAGGCTCTGTATACACCTTCAAATACCTGTTTGGGCAGTAACTCACTTTAACTTAATTACAGCCCCATCCAAAGAGCCAGGCGTCCGGACACGGCGCCATGGTCACTCCACCCCGCCATTCCCAATGAGGCTTTCTGGCAGCTTGGGGATGCAAAAATAACAAAAAAAAAGCCTTCCCACAGCCAGAAAACCCCTATTGGGCTTAATGGACTTATGCCACCAAAAAAGAGTCCAAAGTTCTGGGTGCCAGTGTAGCTGAGGCAACAGTCGGATGGAAGCTGACTAGCGTCAGCTCCTCCCCAAAGCCACATCTCTAGATCACCCCCTCTATGCCAGGAGGGGGCACAGAAACGCTGGTGTTTGTACCATGTTCAATTGCTGTGGAGTGCAGTGGCAGCTGCCCACTGGCAGATCTGCTCCTCCTGGGGCAAGTGCCCTGGGAAAGGCAAATCTGCCAGCACAGCCCCACGCCGCCTCCAACAGTGGATTCAGCCCCCACTTTGAATGGTGCTGATACCTGCATAAAGCACAGAAACCAAGTAAAAGGGTAACTTTTTTAAAATGAATGTTTCTTTTCTATATTGGTTAGCCTTTCTTTTCTGATTGGACTAAATAACTTTGGTTCAGTTTTTGTCTTCTAACTACTTTTTATTTTTTGTTTTAGGTAAAAGAACTGTTTCGTTCTTTGGGAGAGGAATACACTGCTTTGGAGCTTGACAAGATAGGTAAGTTTAAAATAGGCAAAGACACAAACCTATGTAGAAGTCGGTCCTCCTTCTGCCTTCTTTTATTGTGCATTAGCTACTCTTTCAGGTCTGTGCAAAACGATAAGCATGTGTATTGTCGAAGGCTTTCACGGCCGGAATCACTTGGGTGCTGTGTGGTTTCCGGGCTGTATGGCCGTGTTCTAGCAGCATTCTCTCCTGACGTTTCGCCTGCGTCTGTGGCTGGCATCTTCAGAGGATCTGATGTTGGGAAAGCAAGTGGAGTATATATTTGTTGGAGTGTCCAGGGTGGGTGGGGAAACCTTGTCTGTGAGAAACAAAGGCAGCAACCAGGTCAATAGTTGAGGGCATCTGAATAGAAGTATGAGTAACAATGAAGACTATAGCCTGGGAGTAACCCTGTGGATAGCAAGGGCACTGGTGGGAGACATCTGAATAGAAGTATCCAGTACTTTGTTTCTTTTGTCTGTTGTCATCCTGTGTGTTTGTGTGTGGAGCTGGTTTGACACAGTCTTGACCCTAGTATTTTCAACACTGGCAGCCAAGTTCTGTTCATTTCATAGTTTCTTCCTTCCTGTTAAAATTGTCCATGTGCTTATGGATTTCAATTGCTTCTCTGTGTAGTCTGACGTAGTGGCTTTCAGAGTGGTCCAGAATTTCTGTTTTTTCAAATAATATTCTATGTCCAGGTTGGTTTATCATGTGTTCTGCTATTGCTGATTTTTCTGGCTGAAATAGTCTGCAGTGCCTTTCGTGTTCTTTGATACGTGTCTGTGCGCTGCGTTTGGTGGTTCCTATGTGGACAAGTCTACATCTACTTCTATTCAGATGCTCCCACCAGTGACCTTGGTATCTACAGGGTTCCTCCCAGGCTATAGTCTTCATTGTTACTCATACTTCTATTCAGATGCCCTCAACTATTGACCTGGTTGCTGCCTTTGTTACTCACAGACAAGGTTTCCCCACCCACCCTGGACACTCCAACAGATATATACTCCACTTGCTTTCCCAACATCAGATCCTCTGAAGATGCCAGCCACAGACGCAGGCGAAACGTCAGGAGAGAATGCTGCTAGAACACGGCCATACAGCCCGGAAACCACACAGCACCCAAGATAAGCATGTGGCAGATTCTTCCCTGAAGTCTCTTTAGTTGCTTAACCTTGAGACCTTTCGCCTATTGGGAAATAACAGTTCAGTCCAAAGGGAAGGGGGCTGAAGCTGTATTGAAAGTGGCTTGGCCCCTTCACCAACATCAGTGCCACTTGTGCTTTTGGAACAGGTCTGGACACCAACAGATGGACACTTGCACCAGCGCAGGGGAGGTGTGCAGCAGTGCAATGCCTGGGCACATGGGAGCATCACTACTAGTACACTTCCAGCACAGGAGCCCACACCAGCACTGGTGATGGAGTTTCTGGGGGTGAAGCTGACTTTAGTTGGCTTCCTATGGCCTGCCAGCCTGGGAACATTCCCTTTTGCTGGCGTGAAATTATGCTGGCCGCTGGCAAATAGGCAGGCACAGCCCATTGGGCTGCATAGAGGTTTTGCAAGGTTGTTGGGGATTTCTTCCATTTTTCTTGCTTCCTGTGCTGCCTGAAACCTTTTTGGAGGCAGCATGGCTGTGCTGCTACGGCACCATCCCTGGCTGCCATGAAACCCCTGCCCCTGGTGGATTTGACTGCGTATCTGTGCTTGAAATGTGAGGAATCTCAGCTAGCCTGCTACATAAAACAGCTTCTGCCTTGAGTGCATATAGGCTACTTTTCTTCCAAGCACTTCTTTTCTTGTGTTGTTAGTTAACTTGTTAATGATTGTCCCAACTCATGAGAAACCTTCATGAAGAAATTGGCTGAGTCATTGACTTGATTGCAGTTCTGATGCAGAAATTAGGACTGAATGCCAAGTTTGCAGAGTAAATCGTTCTCTTGAGATTTCATTAACTCAATAGGGAAATAATGCTTGCATGCAGCAAGAAGTTTTTTAAGCCAACGATGCTACTGATCCAATCTGGGTTTATTCAGGAGATTACTGCCTTTTTCTAATCTTACCTAGAATAGAATCATAGAGTTGGAAGAGATCCCAAGGGCCAACAAGTCCAACCCACTGCAATGCAGGAACACACATTAAGCACTCCTGCCAGATGGTCTTTCCTGTCAGGTTAACCTCTCTTTAAAAACCTCCAAAGGACACCCTCACCAACATGACATCCCTTCAAATATCTAAACATGGCTATCATGTCACCTCTTCACCAAACTTAAAATGCCTGGCTTCCTAAGTCTCTCCTCATGTAGGCATGGATTCCAGACCTTTTACCATCTTGGTTGCCCTCCTCTGGATCCAAGATGAACCTATTTGAATTGACTTGTCCTAGTGTTGAAGATAAACTTTTTAAAAGTTAAATTGAGCTTTCAGAAAGAATTAAAAGTAACTCATGTAAGTAAGTAGAAAGCTTGCTGTATTATAGCCCTTCACCAGCATAAACTGACCAAATCAAAGGTTTCCCATTACTGTTTTTGTATGTTGCGTATTCTAGGATCATTTCCATAGTAGATGTGAATCTCCATTCTTTTGAGCCTTAAGCACCGTTCCAAGAGCTCAGAGAACAAATTGAATTGTTTTCTTTAAAGCATCCCATGTTACATTTGTTATTTCTAAGAGGAAGTGACACCAAAGTCAGCATTCTAAAAGGAAATGATATTAATAGTACAAGGAGATAAATCTTGCTTCATATATGCTCAGTTTAGGCAAAATAATAACACCATCTTCATAGGCTGTAGGATGTGTTTATTGAAGGTGGCTTTTATGTTGTTTTGAATTCTTTATGAATCTGCTTGTACTACAAGAAAAGGGATCCCCTATTCCCAGACAGCAGAAGGATGAGAAGGAGTTCGATACAGAGACAAACAGGAAAAATGTGTTAATTCTGCCTTTAGCTGAGGAGGAAGGACTGTAGCCAAGGCTTTGTGGCTTATTTTTAGGAGGGATTTGAAGAGATGTGGATTTTTGGAATAAGTATGCAAGCTCTAAACACACTATTTGCAGTTTAGCCATATAATGAAAAATGAAGTCCTGGGACACCTGAAAGACCAGCACATTTATGGTGTTAAGTTCCAGGTGTTCTTGCATCTGAGGAAGTGTGCTCTAACTGTTACATCATCAAAGTTTCTGCTAGTTCCTCCTCTTGGCAACCCTGATTACTGGTAGCCTCTTTATCACTTCCTTTTTAAGGTGACCTGAGAGGAAGGGGCATTCATAGCACTCAATTCTGCATCTATCTTTCTCTGTAATTCACAGACTGTATCCTTCTCAACTTCTGATGTCTAATTTTTTCATTCCTTGGCAGCAGACTTTATATGGGCTTGTGGCCCCTTCCCCACTCCCTGGGGATTGTTTCTCACCATTGCCCCAGCAGTAATATGAGGCCAGCCTGGGTGGCGTCTCTGGCAGATAGTTCCTGTATTCTGTTGTCTGTCTGACATATGCATGCTCCACTGCTGTGCCCCCGGTGCCTTTTAGTGCCACCTATAGGGTTGTGCCGACTCATGATCGGAGTGGGCAAAAATCAGTGATTAAAAAAAAATCAGATTAAAAAATTAAATCAGATTTTTAAATTTAAATCGGATTTTTAAAAATAAAATTCCTTTTGAGGGAGAATCTATCTAAAGATAGTTTTCTGTTTCAACTCCATTGTGGTCCAAATATTATTCATCAGGAAATAAAAGTTTTTAATTATGTGTTAAATTTTGGGACAGCTACATTCGATTGATTTACTCACAATGCCAGGCTCTTCCTGAGGTTTCTGTAAGATTATTTTGGGCAGGTTTTCTGTCTAAAAGATACTATTACAGGTGTTTGGTTTAGCAGTTCTCAAAACTGTGAATATGTGTCTGCAGAGATAACATGACTCTTCACAGCAAAAATATACTGAAAAAGAACCGTAATCCCATTTGCAAATCTATGTACACAGAGTCAGCCATTACCTCTAAAGTGCTAAGTTTCAAGAAGTTCAGTGAGTAGAAGATAGTTCAGCATGGAATAGGTCTACACAATGAGCTAAGTGCAAGGAGAGAGGAGCAAGCAATAAAAATAGAAGTGAAACCTTTTGAGCAGGATACTCCACAAGTCTTGGGATCTTTGGGCGTTTAGCCTGAGAAAATGCATGATGGTAGCTGGCTGTAAAAGAGTATAGAAAACTATGACTTAAATCAAGTCTTATCGACTAGTGATTAAATCATGATTTCAATTGATTTGATTTAAATCAAATCCCCCCTGGTCATGATGGGCTCTGCGCATGACTAGGCCCTTTCCTATCAGCAACGACTTCTTCTCCTGCTACCCAATGCTGGAGGATCTGAGATTCCTGTTGAATAAGTATACTTTTTCCCCCTATAGAGGATGGTCAAAGTATTCAGGACGTATTACTAGGATTAACGGGCCAGAGGACTGTCCCCAATGTGTTCGTGAATGGAACCCATGTCGGTGGATGTGATCAAACTTTCCAGGTAATGTTTCACTTCCTTTTCCTTGACATGAAAAAGCATTGCAGTAAAATCATGAGGCAGTTTGTAACCAGGTTTTCCAACTATTCTATTGTAATCTATTGTCTTGTATACGTGCAAGTATACAAACCCCTTTTTTCCAGTTGTCTTGTAATTTTTTCCAGCATTGCTTTATTCATAGATTTATTTTAAAGAGGTTCAGCTAGATTCAAAGCAGACTCCTTTCTGATACTCATATGCATAGACTTGTGATAACTGGCTAGAATTTGTGAAGTATTACAATTCTAGCAAGCACTAGAATGGACAAGGGATGTCTGTTCAGTTTGCTACCACTTAAATGGGTAAAATGGGGTTCTATAAGTGTCTAGGCTTAGTTTCAAAAACTTGGCTTAGGGAGACTAAAAAAGGTATACTGTCTTATTACAGGCTTACCATAGCGGCGTGTTGCAGAGGCTTTTGGGAGACTGCAAAAATGAACAGATGGAAGACTATGATTATGACCTAATAGTTATTGGTGGGGGATCAGGTGGACTTGCCTGTTCCAAGGTATGTGAACATTGTAGGTCACTTATTTGCATGCTTTCACTCCTTTTAGAACTGTTGAAACGTTCTCCCATTTGCTGTATAGTTGAGTACATTGATTTAAATCAAGGCAATTAAAAAAAATTAAATCCTCAAGAGCAAATGATGAATCTTGATCATTGAATCAAGATGTTTCATTTATTGTAAAACAAAAAGGTATACTTCTAACCATAAATGTAATGATTTAAAGCTCAGTAGAGCCTTATACAAACTGAGGGACCACTAATTAATTAATTAATTAAATAAGCAAGCTGCTGAAATACTTAACATTTTACTACTAAAAATTAGCAGTACTTGTGCCTAAAATAGTTTTTACCATCTGCAATTGTTACACCTTTTAAAAGGGAGTTATTATTGGATTTAATTCTAGATCTTCTTTATCCCAGTGTTCTAAGTATGAGTGTGACCTTTGGTTCCTGCCCCACAGAAAAAAGTCAATAAAAAGTCATCCAGATAGATCAGTAGATGACACCTAGAAGAAAAATAAGAAGAGTTGGATTTATATCCCCTCTTTCTCTCCTGCAAGGAGACTCAGAGGGGCTTACAAACTCCTTTCCCTTCTCCCCTTACAATAAACACCCTGTGAAGTGGGTGGGGCTGAGAGAGCTCAAAAGAACTGTGACTAGCTCAAGGTCACCCAGCTGGCGTGTGTTGGAGTGTACAGGCTAATCTGAATTCCTCAGATAAGTCTCCACAGCTCAGGCAGCAGAGCAGGGAATCAGTTCCTCCAGATTAGAGTACACCTGCTCTTAGCCACTACACCAGTCTAGGCTTTTTTGCCAGTCCCAGGCCTCATAGTGTTTTAATCCACCCTTCCTTATGGTGACTGGTAACCATTCAGCAAGATTGCATGTCATAATGGTGCCACAGAAAAGCAGCATTTCTCCTAGAGCAATAAGATTGAAGAAGCTTGTAGGGGAGGGGTATTTTGGCTATGTGGCAGATTCATAGTAATAAGTTCTCTCACGATGTATGTTTGTGTTTGCCGTCCATGTGAAATGAATGTGAAGACTAGAATAAGTCTTTTGTTTTATTGAACAACACATTAAATGATGTGCTACTAAACTGTGTTCAAGAAATAGATGTGATGCTGCATTTCAACTAATGCTTCTTCCTACATTGTTACCCTTTCTGGCTTCTTGGCATGACATTTTATGAAAACCTTTAGATTGTGCCTTTTATGGGCAACGTATCTGCATCTACTTAATTCTAATTCTCACCTGTTTGTTTATAGGAAGCTGCACTCTTAGGAAGGAAGGTCATGGTGCTAGATTATGTTGTTCCAACACCCATGGGTACCACATGGGGTATGTCTTTCATGCATGAACAATTTTCCATATTGACATTGTTTATTAAGTTGCTAATATCCTTGGCTTTGATTAGCAAAAGAAAATATTTATGTGGACTGCTAATTTTTTTTTTGTACCAGTAACCATGGTCATCAGAAGTAGCCTCCTGATTTAACAATTTCAGTTCTCTTCAAACCCTCCTCAGGGGACCTCTTCAGTCTTTGTTCTCATTACGTGACTATTCTATACTGTTGGTTTTTGTAGAATATTTTGAAGAATAAAATATTAGACATTTTACTGCATAAAATACTTGGAGGATGCAAAATACGTATTCCTGTGAATGTAGAAAAAACATGAATATATAGTATATATTTGTAGCAGAATTCCTTTACTCTTAAAATTTGTATTTATATAGTGTTTGGAGTATCTATATATATAAAAAGCTAACAGTGTTTTTGCTGATGACAGTATACCTCAGTAACTGCTGGGCCAATTCCTCTGAAAATTCCCAGCCACTATAGTCAGCCAGGCGAGAGTGTTTTTAGATGTTCACATACCTGAAATTTCACACCTGGCCCAGGTAAAACACCTTTTTCCTGGCACTCCCTGGTGAAGGACATGCAGCTGCCTGTGTGTAACTGTCACCCTTAGAATGTTCGTGCAGCTTAGAATGTTCACTTAGATGGCCAGAGATGAGCAGTGGGAACAGTACATAGGCAGTAATTCGAGTGGAAGTGAAACACATACACACACATACACACGAGGGAGAGGGAAAGGAGGGAGGGGCGGCATGCAAGGGAAGAGAGGGAGGGAGAGGAAAGGGACGGATGGGGAGGCATGCAAGTGAAGAGAAGTGAGAGAGGGGAGAGAGTGAGGGGTGGGATGCAAGGGAGGGGAGGCAGGGGGCCCAGCATCTTGATATGACCCACCCACCCAAGCGGAGGGAAAGGGAAGGGAGGGAGGGGGAGGAGTGGCATGCAAGGGAAGAGATGTGAGGGAGGGAAGAGAGTGAGGGGCGACATGCAAGGGAAGGGAGGGGCCAGGCACTCTAGATTCCTTGAATACTGCGGTTACTGTTAAGAAAACCAGGCACGCGTTACTCAGGAGTAAGCTCGGTACAGCAACTGTGACATACTTTGCATGGCCGCGTCGGACCCCTCAGAGGGTTTCCTCAGAAGCGACACCCATTGCCACCAACCAAACTTACTCCCAGGTAAAGGATCATTACCAGCCAGCCTAGAGGTGTGGGAGGGGTGCCTTTCCATTCCTCCCCAGGAATGCGGGCACACACATCAATGACATCACACAGTATCAGGCTTCGTGTTTGCATGAGCACATACTGCTGGCCTCTGCAATTGATTTGCTGCTACTATTCCTTTCCCATTTCACCACAATAAGCCACAGCAACGCGTGGCCGGGCCCCGCTAGTTTGCAATAAATTATTACATCTTCTTTAAATTAGTAGCTTTTCTCCATTACTTAGGAACTTCTTGATGGATTTTGTGACTTGAACCAAATCAGATTCATAAAGTATTGAAGAATAGCATAAAATTTAAACCAGTCAGCCTTTGCTTCCACGTTCTTTTGTTCTTCCTATAGTATGTTATAATGGTAACACTGCCATTTTGCTGGTCAATAGCTGATATTTGAAACTTGGCAGAAGTGTTGACAGTTTTATCTCTGTTCCAAATACAATTACATTGGAACCCTGCTAGTGGTACCCTCATAACACATTTCCAGGGTTTTTTTATACTGATAGATGACAGAGCTAACATTGCCATAGTTGCTTCTACATTCTGGCTTCCTGGGCCATGAAACTGTTTTCAACTGGAATAGAAAAATGTGTTTACACTAAACTCTGTGGGTACAAAGTGATTGCACGTATCAAGTCTGATAGCTAAGCAATTCACTACGTATGGGATCATTGATCAATCAGCACTTAACATAATGCAGTTTGAACCTCAGATCTCACATGAGCTGAGGTATTTTTTGCCAGTGTTAATGACTGGGACCTCCTACTTTGCAGCACATCTCTCTTTGGCCCTTTACCCACAGGCGCGAGCGGGGCGGGGGGGGGGGTCGGCATAAACAATGCCGACGCACCCCTCCGGGACCGTTCACACAGATGGTCCCAGTAGGGGTGCAGGTGGTGGCACAGCCCTCGCACAGGCTGCGCCGTCCCTGAACACTGTTCCTCGTCTCCTAGCTTCCAGCGCGTCGCAGAGGCCAGGGGAAATCCCCTGGAGCGGCGGCTCTGGACTCGCAGGCCAGGGGGGCGCCGGAAGCCAGGAGATGATGGACGGCGTTCAGGAACAGTGGGGGGAAATGGCGTCTTCCAGCTGCTGCTGTTTTGCACCACAGCAGTTGGAAGTCGCTGCTTCCAAAAAACCTCACCCAGGGAGTGAGGTTCGGAAGCAGCGACTTCGCGCCTCTTGGGTGTGGCATGCTGTTCCTGAGGCGCTCTATTCCGCCCATGTGAAAAGAGCCTGCATGAAGCAGAGAGTTGGATGGATTGCGGGGGGGGGGGGGGGGGCCTAACAGTACATGTTTGAAGCTGCCCTAAACTGCCAATACTTGTGCAGTGGTAGCACTCCATAATACTTTTATGTCTAAAATGCACAAGTATTGCTATACGATAGGTAGAATGCACCTTTATTAAATTCTAAAATGAAAAACTTTTTTAAAATGACATTTCTTGTTTCAGGCCTTGGTGGGACATGTGTAAACGTGGGCTGCATTCCTAAGAAGTTGATGCATCAGGCTGCCCTTTTAGGCCAGGCTCTTCAAGATTCTAGGAAGTTTGGTTGGCAGTATGAAGAGCAAGGTATGTAAGGCAATGTAGTCATGGGGAGGGAGCAAAGCCCTGCAATTGGTGCAAACGTAACTAAGCTGCTAAGTATATGTGTTCTGCTTACATGGTAATTAAAGAATTTGTGATGCTGTGTTCTCTCTTAATTCCCCTGTCTTGCAATATGCTTCTCAGCCTAGGTTACTTGGCTAAGGGCTTGCTGTGAATAAAGATGTGTGGTTGTTTTAATCAATAATAGGAATCTGAGTCTTTTAAAAAACCGTATCAATGTAGGCAAGTTTCTCACAATTTCTGTATAAATCTTTACCTGCATACACTGCACTAAATAATGCTAAATTCCATCTGAATTTGCCAGTTGAATATGGTCAGCACTTTTTAACATTTTATATATGCTAATGTTATTTCTTACTAGTAAAACACAATTGGGAGACCATGGTAGAAGCAATTCAAAACTACATAGGATCCTTGAACTGGGGTTATCGGGTGGCATTACGTGAGAAGTCTGTGACGTACCTCAATGCATTTGGAGAATTCATTGGGCCACATAAGATCAAGGTACCGGCAGTATTATGGACATGGCTTTTGATCTATCAGAGTGTTGCTTTTCTAGCTGAAAGCTTGTCTGGTTTGTGAAATTTGTTATTTTAAAAACCTGGGTGCTTCTTGTACTGCAATAACCCTTCTGAAAAAAATCTTCAGGGTCTTCAACCCATTATTGTTGATTTTGCAAAATTGCTGGTTTTCCATGAATAAGTGGGAGGAGGGGCTGTTGCTCTTTCCCATGTGGCATTTATCCATACACGCTCCATGATCCCTAGCATAGCCTCAAAAGATCATGTGCACATTATATGCAGGATATTATTGTAACTAATAGGCCAATAAAAACCTCCACCCACCCACCCATTCACCCCCACGGTGCAGATGGGAGGAAAACTGCTAAGGAGACATAAAGGGCTAAGGTTTATATTTCTTCAAACCCACGGGGGAATTCAGACTTCCAAAAAAAAGGACGTTTTTGTGTATTTTTTAAAAGCTGGTAGACTAACTACCTGAAAGCAGTAAAAGTGATATCTAGAAGTACGTCAGATGTCAAAGGACAAAAGTCACACTCAACAATAGAAAGGTAGTGAGCTCAGGGGAAGAGGTTGCAAGGGTAGGGAGAGCTACGTGGAGTTGGGGGGGCGGGGAGAGGAGAAAAACACTTGGTGAATGGGATGGGAAAAAAAGATCAGGAGCATCTGTGACATGGCAGAAGGAGAGGTGAAAAAATTCTAGCAACTTCATATCTTATGCTTCTGAGCATACAAGCTGAAAGAAGAACGGAAGGTGGAAATTTCCAGTCAGAATCCATTTTTTTATTTTTTAGATTCAGTCCCTTGTGATGATTTAGCATAATAAATGCTGACAACTTAAATAGTCAAGTTACTGGGGCTCCAGTGCTGAAGTTGGCGCTACTCAAAGCTAATCAGATTAAAAGAATACTTGGCATAAGTATCAAGTGGGGAAGATAAAAATCAGAAAAGCAGGTGAAAATCCGAAGTATTTTGCTGATGGTTTGCAAGTTTTATACTAATTTCTTTGTAAAGCCCGGCTTTTGAGATTTAAAGAACCTAGTAGTAACAAGGACCGAAATAGCAGGTGACTGAGAGGCCCAGAGAAAAGGATGGGTCATTGCACAGTGCACAATTTCTATCCTATAAATTTGTACCCTATAAACATTTCATTGCCCAGAAATATTTTCCTGTACAATTTCAATATGTCTCTTCAGCCAACTATATTAAACACTTGTTTTTAAAATGGAAGTTGCCATTCTCAGGGTGGGCTGCTGAAGCTTATATACAGATACATGGGAAGTCACGAGATCTGTTGTAAACTGCTAAATATCCTTAATTATATTATTACATGTCATTTTCTAGCCTGAGGGCATATGATATACATGCCAGAAGTTTGGAAGCTGTCTCTAGTGATGTTGCTAAAATCATATGACCCCTTCTTTGTATTTGAACGTGCCAGAAACATAGACATGAAGAATGTATTGTCAAAGGCTTTCACGGCCGGATTCAACTGGTTGTGGTGGATTTTCCGGCCACGGCCACACAGCCCAAAAAACCCACCACAATCAATAGACATGAAGAGTTCCTCCTTGATTTAAGGGATTGAAAGCATCTCCTTTTCTTAGAATTCCTGTGCAGCTGGCAAAACTTACAATGTACAGCTCTTGTAGCAAGAAACTTGTGAACAAGTCTTGAATGTAGTTCATCCTTTTGTAAAAGTGCAATAAAATAAATCCAATTTAAATAAGACAAAATAACCAGCTGTATCTTGGGCTGGTCTCACTGGCAGATCTTCCTACTCTTCTGGTAGACATCAATGAGACATTCTAAATTTGTTGTGACCATTCTGGAGGAAGGCAAGGCTGGGGACAGAAAAAAAATACTGCTATGTCTAGTGATTTTAAGTGCCTTTTTTGTTCAGCTTCTAAACATTATGTACAAAGCTTCTGACATAGCAGCTCCCCTAATACTGTGTTCTGAGCTTCATTTTGAACATCCCATGTAAATCAGTTTTCTGAGTGCTCTTAGGGCTGTGTGTACAAAGACAAAGTTCTCATGTTGTGACTTCGTTGACATGTGGTGATATCAAATTTTTGCACTTTGCAGATGTGCTTGGAAAAGTTGTGCCTAAAGTATTCTTTAAGTTGAGGGTCTTATGGCTGAACATTGCATTGGAAATGTATTCTTGACTTTCATGACTACCGATTTGTACTAGACAGGCTAATAGCACTTTTCAAACAGTGCTGCTCCATTGGTTCTTAAACATCTGAAGCTCCATTGGAAATATGTTCTTCCTAGAACTGGGAATATCGGGGAAGATTCCAACAGCTTTTTCATTTGATCTTGCCCATTCCCCTCCTTCCTACATCTTCTCTTATGCAGGATCCATGATCCCCAGCATAACCTTTAGGGTAGTCAGAGCGGACTTTTCCTCCTTTTTTTTCAGCCAAAAGGCTGTGTTCATCCATTCCAGTAGTAAAAGGTCATTTAAACATTGTGTAGTGGTGAAGTATTTGTATTTGCTTTTATAGAGATATTTCAACATATGGATGTTGCAACATATTAGCCATGGTAATGGACTTCCATAGATCTGCTGGATCAGTGCAACATATTACAGTGTAATTAAACTAGTAAAGTATATTGGTGGCAATAGCTTGCTGAGAATTTATTGGAAGAATGTTAGTCGTAACTGGCGTTTTTCTGCGATAGGCTACCAACAGGAAAGGACAAGAAACTTTCCACTCAGCTCAAACGTTTGTTATAGCCACAGGGGAGAGACCTCGATATCTTGGTATCCCAGGAGATAGAGAATACTGTATTACAAGGTGAGATGAAGCTCCATTTATCCATCTTTTTTAAAATAAAAAGTTAATATTTAAGAACTTGCCTGAACATTTCTTTCTTTCTCTTCTTTTTCAGTGATGACCTCTTCTCCCTGCCCTACTGCCCTGGAAAGACTTTAGTTATTGGAGCTTCTTATGTAGCTTTGGAGTGCGCAGGGTTTCTTGCTGGCCTTGGTATGGATGTCACAGTTATGGTGCGCTCTATCCTGCTGCGTGGCTTTGATCAAGAAATGGCAGAGAGAGCAGGTGCATATATGGAAACTCATGGTGTAAAATTCGTCAGGAAGTTTGTTCCTGTTGAGGCAAGTATCTTCACTTGTTTAATTGAATTCTTAATACACGTAGAGTGAAGTGGAGTTAAGCTCTTTTCTGTATGATGAGGGTTGCCAAGAGACTTGGAGAAAAATGTCCTGTTCCTCTAGTGGAGACTTAATGTGTGGAAATGCAGCTTTTCCTAGCAGAGAGATAAATAAATAACATCTCATTAAGCCTGTTAAAAGGACAGGATGCTTTTCTTCAGGCCTCTGGAGAAAACCCCATGTATGACCACTGATTAATACGGCAGATGTATTGACATTGTTTGCTAAGGTTTGGAGACCAAGGTAATCACTGAACTGAAACAATGCTAACCTGGGAGAATTTAAGCTTACAACTGTCCTCTGCAGATCATAAAGTTAGAAGAAGGCTTGCCTGGAAGACTCAAAGTGATTGCAAAATCCACTGAGGGATCACAAATGTTTGAAGGAGAATACAACACCGTAAGCACTTTACATTTATTTGTGTGTATCTGGACTTCGTTTTGAACATGATATTGTCTATTTAAAACACAGCTTGACCCAAGCCATTAAAATAATTGAGTTTGTAACAGAACCACTTGAATTGTATTGCTTCCCTACAATGGTATTAAAAGGTGGTCATGTTGGGAATGAGGCTACCATGAACATTTTGAATTTTGTTGCAAAAGTCTGATCTCGGTAGTCCAGTTAAATAAGTCTTCTCTACAGTTCAGACTCTTGTTTCTTTTTCATACAGGTTTTGATAGCTATTGGTCGTGATGCGTGTACCAAAAATATTGGCTTGCAGAAAATTGGTATGACTGTGAATGAAAAGTAAGTATTTTTGGTATATTTGTTAAATATTTCTTCCACCCTTCTTCCAAGGAACTTGAGCAGGGCTCTCAGCTTTACCCTCACAACACTGAAGGAGGTTAGGTTAACAGAATGTGAATGAATCAAAGCTATGTTCTCAACTCCATGACAGTGTGGCGATCTGATCCCCAGTCCTACTTTAACGCACTAACTGCTATACCACACTGGCTCCAACCTTTTGAGGAGAATTGTTGTCTCAGTAGCTTCTCATTCATTTCTAAATATTTTTTTAGGCTTGAATAAAAAATTCTTCTTTCCCAGCCTATTTTCCTTCCCGCTTCTCAGCTTTGAACGTAGTTAATATGATAAAGTGATGATAGATATCTTAAGCTCTGCTGTCAAAATTAGTTTTATACTAGTTTACTATGCATTTAAATGCTTATGGATTTTTGTTTTTAAGAGGTAAAGGATTCTGATTGCGGTGTGGTGTTTCATTGGTTTAAATTAGGTCTGTCTGTTTGCGTCATAGTTACAAATTAACTTTGTGGAGTTCCGATTCCTCTGGAAAGCAAAAGGCAGTAACTCCTCAAGCTTTTAACTTTTGATAACATTTTAAAAACTTGGTCTGATTAAATGAGGACTGGAGCTTGGGAGGTAATGTTACTCTCCCACTCCTGTCTTTGCTAGCTATTAAAGACCTTCATTATTTTTTCTGCTGGTGGGGCTGGTCGTCTTTTATCAATATTTGGTGCCTAACTTGCATAACTTTTTTGTCAAAATTAATGAGCTGCGTTTAACCTTGAAATTATACCCACACTAATAAGGATTTTATGTGAGTTTTACCAAAAAGCTGTTTGCACCAAAAGCTGCTTTCCCTATA
The DNA here is from genome assembly GCF_021028975.2 of Sphaerodactylus townsendi. Taxonomy (NCBI): domain Eukaryota; kingdom Metazoa; phylum Chordata; class Lepidosauria; order Squamata; family Sphaerodactylidae; genus Sphaerodactylus; species Sphaerodactylus townsendi. The sequence continues at coordinate 48,967,005 of NC_059427.1, read as the reverse complement.
GTCTTTTAATTGTTTATGCTTGCACTTGTTTTACTGTTTAACTTCTGTTAGCTGTTAGCTAAAAAGCCAGAGCAAAGTAAATTATGGTTGCTGGCAAAAGGAGAAGGTCAGACAATAATGAAGGAAGTGAGGATACAAACGACTCACCTGCACACAAGCAGAGCAGTTCCAGTGTGATTAAAGGATGTTGTAGCTTAGAATGTTCAAGTTCAGTCAAGTAACAGCAGCCATAACAGAATGCAAAATTTTCTTTCCTTAATAAGGAATGGAAAAATACCTGTAAATGATGCAGAACAAACCAGTGTGCCTTATGTTTATGCTGTTGGAGATATTTTGGAAGGAAAGCTGGAACTCACACCAGTTGCCATACAGGCAGGCAGACTGTTAGCTCGCAGGCTTTTTGGAGGGAGTTCTACAAAGGTAAACATTTAATTCCTAATGATATTTTGTAAGTTTTGGGCAAGGAGCTGGATGTCCTGCTGAAATGTGCATGTTCAGTTTAAGGAGCGTAAATCTTGATCAAACCTAATAGTGATGCTGTTACTGACAACCAAAGCTTCAGCTGAATTATTGCATCAGCCTAACTGGGCAGAGAACTCTGGACTTAAGAATGCCAATGGAAAAGCCTGACTATACTTCTTATCATTCTCCTGTGGTACAGCTTTGTTTCCCATTATGTGGCTGAAATTGGTTCTGCTCCTGAGAACGGTTGCAAGTCGCACATGGGAGCTTAGAATAGATGAAGCAGAGAATACAGCAGTCAGCAAGTGCATCACATTATAGCATCTCTGGGGCCAGTAGGGTGTCCTGGAGTGCAAACCTAGCCCCACCCACTGTAAGTTAAGGATAGTGTTTTTTGTTGTATTAGCATAAAAACTTGTTAGTAGAGAGAAGAAGAAAAGTTTTGTATTTACACCCCATCTTTATCTCCTGTAAGGAGACTCAAGGTGGCTTGCAAGCTCCTTTCCCTTCCTCTCCCCACAACAGACACACCTTGTGAGGTAGGTGGGACTGAGAGAGTTCCAAAGGTCAGCCAGCAGGAATGTTGGAGTGCAGAAACACAACTGGTTCACCAGATGAGCCTCTGCCACCCAGATGGAGGAGTGGGGAATCAAACCCAATTCTCCAGATTAGAATCCACCTGCTCTTAACCACTATACCACACTGGCTCTAAACAGCTGTAGGTTGGAACTATTCGTTTCCCCATTGCTTTTGGTGTCTTACATTGAGGTTTTTTTTATTTTTAGTGTGACTATATAAATGTGCCGACTACAGTGTTTACACCTCTGGAATATGGTTGCTGTGGATTATCAGAAGAGAGAGCCATTGAACAACTTGGAAAGGACAACATAGAGGCAAGACTTAGTCCTTTTTTGTTTTAAATGTGGCTTCGCGTTAGGTATCTTTTGAAGGTGAGAGCAGCAGTATGCTCCTTGGAGGATGGGCAGGATAAAAATGTGATGGTGCACTTTCTAGAGTTTAATTTTGAAGAGATTCTTTGTATGGACTTAATTCAGTAATTGAGATGATGCTTGCTTCTTCCAGATAAATTGTGGTAATGATGCTGTCTTTGGAAATTAGCTCCCTCCCACAGGCTTCTGCAGGCCACAGCCTGTTCAGCAGCACATTTAGTTCCTTGATGCATCATGGCTGTAAAGATTGATGTATTGATGACTTTAGGTAAACTATTGTACCATCTCAACCTTTTTCCAAGTTTAATTTTTCTTAATTTGAGAATAGATCTCATTCATGTTTTCATTTTATACGTTTTATGCCCTTTTACAGAGTGCCCTCCAAAGGTAGTTTTTATCTTTGTTGCATTGCAAAATTGCATTTAAAACTTAAAATCTAATAATCAAAGCTCATGGGTTGAGAAAGTGGCTGTTGATTTTAGAGTCGCCTAATACTATTGAGGGTTAAATGCTTCCCAGAATAAAATTTCCTTTAGGAGACATGTAAAAATACAGAATTGACCAGGTAAACTTTTGGGGGCAAGGAATCCCACAAGTCATTCTCCCCACCCCCACCCCACCCCCCCCATCCATCTTCCAGTTTTTTGACTAGTGAGGGGTACTTTCACTGCCTTTCACTGCTGAAAGTGTCAAACCTGATAAAATTGAGGGTTGGGACTTATACCTCTTGGGCTTACCTAACAGAATGAGGGCAGTTCTACAGAATGGCATCTTATTTTAGAAATAAATAATGACTGCATTTCCCTGGCTCAGTGATCAACACATATCGGAAAACAGAAATTTTAAAAATCCTAACTTTGTCTTTCCCAGGTGTATCACACACTTTTCTGGCCACTTGAATGGACAATACCTATCAGAGACAACAACACTTGTTATGCAAAAGTAATCTGCAATAAGCTTGACCGTGTATGTATTCCTTTCTTGTATATTTCAAATTTGCAAAGTATAAAGAGAAGCTTAACAGTTTACTGTATCAGAATTCCTGCCAAGGGTAATCCTGTAATTTTCACTATGGAAATGTTCTGAAGAACTTCACATACTGGCTTGTGGTTCACTGGCTACTTTGCTGCCTATGAGGAAATAATCTTATGATACCTCCGTTTACTAATATAATCTAATTTACTTAACTTTCTTCCTCAGTGACCAAAGGTGTTTAATTTAAGGGTTCCCCGAATTCAACAATACTGTGCTTTCTTACCATGCTTAATGAATTCAGATCTGGTATGCTGAAAACAGAGATAAAAATAGAATTATGCAAAATTAACCCAGTTATCAGCATTAGTATATGCCAGTAATTATCTACTCTTAAGCAGCAGTTCACAATGAAAGGCAAAATACTAACGACTATTTTCTCCCACTACCCTTTCCTTTGAACAAAGAACCGTGTAATAGGATTTCATGTTCTTGGACCTAATGCTGGGGAAATTACTCAAGGCTTTGGAGCTGCTATAAAATGTGGCATCACCAAGGAGTTGCTTGATGAAACAATTGGGATACATCCAACATGTGCAGAGGTAAAGCAGTAGTTAACAATTTTTAATTTGAATTTAATTTTGCTGTCTGTTTTCTGTTCATATCTGTTAAGGACCACCTGTTTTTAAACAACTGCTCCATTCCATGTGACGGACTCCCACACCTTCCAATATCACTCAGGAAGGGAAACAATCACTGACTTTTCCTGTCAGATTTTTCCCATCTTTTTCACATCAGGGTCTGAGCTGCTTCTAATATGGTAGTGTAAGATAATAAGAAGCATGTTCCTCAGCCCTCTTATACTCCCCAAGTGAAAGAAGCCCTTTATTTTAAACCCTTTAAAAAATGTAAAAACCTTTCTTGAACAACCCCTTTATCTAAGGCACAAATAATAATACTGAGGTTGAAATAACTTAGACTAAAACATTTATTAATGAAAAAGGGATGGGAATGGGAGATGAATAACTTGGTGAAAGGAATGGATAAATATATATTTACAACTGATATCTTTGGCAGAGAATCACCAGTGTTTGTTTTCAGGCACTGACTTAAATAAGTTTGTTCAGGTTCAGTAAAGTTAGATGTTAAAGAAGTTTAATAAGATGGTACAGTTCCTTATACTTCAGATGGTACTCTGGCTGTTGGACTACATATGCACCCTGGGTTCTAGAAGGCTTTGTACATTTATTTCAGCATCCTCGCTCAGCCCTCACAGATAGAAAGTCCTAAAACATAAAACGCTCTCTTGAGGAAAATAAAAGCAAACCCAGTACAGCAGGCTAAAGGGATTCTTTTTACTGGAAAATCTATCTGGTTATATATACGTAGCCCCTCAGCCTGTGCTCCTCAATAACCCAACCACCAGTTCTAGTCAGTGTGTATTTGCTTTCCATCACAGCACACGGGCTGTCACATAGTAGGGCAAGCCAGAATCTCATACTGACCGTGAGTACTTTCCTCAGAGTTATGTTTTGTTACAGCAAAGGCTAATAGCCCTTTAGTGCAGGGTCAGACTCCAAAAGCCACTCAGATTGTCCTTCATAGGGAGATATCCTCCTCCTTCTCAGGAACATTAAGATACTTCACCCGATCAGACTACAGGGTTGCCTCAGCTAGTCAAGTGACTCCCTTGTCCCTTGGTCTCTACGCCTCTCTGATTGTAAACAATAACAGCTCCTGACAGATCTGCACTTATAAAATTAACTTTTCCTCTGCAGTCCACCACAGTGCCATATGGCAGCATTCTTCCCACCCACCCACCCACCCACCTTGTAATTCTTTATTAGATCAGCAGTTTTTAGCTGTGGTGTTCATTTGAGGTTCCTGGGTTGCATAGCCTATAAGGCAAGACTGAAGACTGTCATAGCAATCAGCACGCTTCCAGTCTTGTTTACTGTAAGTGTCAGTGCCGTCTCTTTTTCTGACTATGTTTCTATAAAGCAGAGGATAATACCAGTTTTTAAGATCAGTAACATTGGAGGAATGGTGTTGAATAGAGTATAGAGTCTTAAAAAGCCTTAAAATATTTTTCCATTCTTTCATAGGTGTTTACAACAATGGACATTACAAAGGCTTCAGGGCAAAGTATCAATCAAGCTGGCTGCTGAGGTTAAATCCTGCTGTTTAAATTGTTTCCTGTTGGCTCCACTTAACCTACATTGAAGGTTTTCAGAAGTATAAATGTTCCTGGGTCAAGTTGATTGAGAATGCTATCAGACTGCAGGAAACTGCTTCTACAGACATTTCTGAAACTTCTTTGAAGGGTAATGGTGTCTTCAGGAAACACTAAACAGCAGGTGAACTAATTCCTGTCTTGCTTAGAATGGCACTTAAATGCTTTTTTGATGTTTCGGCTCTGAACCTCATCCGAAGGCGGGCTGCAACTGATGACTTCTCTGCAACGTTGGGAAAACCTATTCGTCCAAAAAAGTTGAATCCCAGAAGAACCTCTGAATTGCACAAGTCAAGTTCTTTTTAGTTCTTTGTATGAATGTGTTGGGCACAATAGAATGAGTAATTAATCATTCTTTCTGGCAATTACTGTTCAACTCAGTTGTGTCACTGGTTCATTTGTTCTGTAACATGGATGTTTCTTATTTTTCAGTTTCCTGGTTTAAGTTGTCATTCATTGAAAAACATGGTTGGACACCGTGTTCCTTTTAAAGAGATGTCAAAGCTCATAGGGCCGTGGTGGCGAACCTTTGGCACTCCAGATGTAATGGACTACAATTCCCATCAGCCCCTTCCAGCATGGCCAATTGGCCATGCTGGAAGGGGCTGATGGGAATTGTAGTCCATTACATCTGGAGTGCCAAAGGTTCGCCACCACTGTCATAGGGCATATAATGGGAACTTTTCATCTACAGTTGTTTTATTGTGACTGGAAGGGGGGGTGAGGATTATCATTGCTATAAACTTTGTGGAACAGTTTATGCTTCAGCAGAGCAAAGTCCAACATAGGAGTTTTCTGAGGAATTAAATTCCCACAGCCTCTCCCTACATTGGACTACTGGGATAAAATTGCTGAGTGAAGTCTCTTCCTGGTGATCTTTATCTTGTATTTTAATGCAACAACCAAGTGGTTTCAGTCACAAGATGAAATGCGTTTTATCTGGAAGATTACTAGTATGCAAATTATTCATTGGGTTTATAGAAATCCATGTACATAAAGTAGTATGGACTCAGGTGTGTCCCTTGGCATTCCTTATTTTTAAAAAGTATCCTTGGGTTTTTGCTCATTTCGTTTTAAATTTGAGTCTGAAATGCTTTGTCAAACTGTATCATACATAAACAGTTATTAAACTATTTATGGTGTATCATGGAATTTAAAGTTCAATAAAATGAGCAAAGTTACATGGCATATAATGCCAACCGTGTCAACCTTGCATTCTGGCAGAAGACTACATTTTATAAACTTGTGAGTAGAGATCTACTCCGGAGGATGTTGAGAACATTCTTCTCCCATGAGGATGGATTTATAAAAGAGCTATTGTTCCAAGGCACTGGTCCTTATATCAAGTCTGTTTGGCACTGCATCCATATAGCTCTTACCTCTGTATTGAAGGGGAAAACCAGCCATCTTTCAGGCGCCATAAAAAAGCCAACATTCTACAAAAGCAGTTCAGAAAATCCTGGGTTTATGTCTTCATATAAAAGTACCAATTGGTGATTTCAGTTTCTTCGATCTCACATGAATGTTCTTAGTGTAAGGATGTATGTAGCTACTCTTTCTACCCCACTAAATTAACTTGAAGCGGTTATTAACAAGACCGATTCACCTGTTTGCTACACTAGACTGGGAAATGGATTGTTTTAACATAGTACATGCCTGATTTAAGTGGTGACTGTTTCTCTAGTTGGTTTTCTTTACATCTCTCTCAACACAAGGACTTCATACAATTAGAAGCTAGGGATAGGACGCTCACTGCCTTCTCTAATCCTGAAAATGAACATTGTACCACCCATGGAGAAAAACAAAGGTAGCTCACAACTGACTCACACTGGCTTTACATCATTATTAATGTTCTGAGTGTAATTACTCAGTGGGTAAGCAGTTTTCAATTGATGAAAATTGCAAAAAATTAATTTGTAGTGGGAGAACAGCATATAAAGCAGTACAAATTGTCTCAAAGGTTGAAGGAGACACATCCTACTTTATTCCCCTTCTGTTGTTCTTATTTATCTTGGGGCTCCCTATTAGCACCCAGGTGGCAAAATCTGTGCATCTGCAATTCAAGCTTTCAAAAACCTAAGGCCAAGGATGAGAAAGTGTGCAGGCAGGGTAATTGAAAAGACTGTTTGCTTCAACGACCAATTCATTCTCACCAGTGTGACTAGGTCTGCTACTTATGTATTTAGATTATTTCTATTCTGCCTCTTCAGAGACCTGCTCAAGGTGGCTATCAAAAACGACAGCATAAAACACAAGCCATTAGATATAGGCAGCATAACAAATATCCATAAAACAGGAAAAGGCCAGTAAGCCTTCAGTTAAAAGCCTGGGTAAAACCATGTTTTTTAGCCAGGTACCTAAATGGAAGTTATGTAGGTACAAGGTGAGCCTCAAGGGAAAGGGCATACAAAAGGTAATGAGCCTTCCTAGAGAGGTCTTGTTGCCTCCCAATTCACCTCTGAAGGCAGGAGAACAGAAAGGCAGATCTTAATTGACAGGATGGGAGAAGGTGCCCCAAGCTTTTCAGGATCTCAAAGGTAAAGAATGTGTACTGTGAATTGTGCCCAGAAACAGATGGGTGGCTAGTGCAGCAGATCTTTAAGCACAAAGATGATACAATTCCACACATGCTTTATTATTATTCTTCCAACCACGTGCAGAGGTTTCTCAGTGACCTCCCTACACTGAATGAAATAGTAAAGGTAGTCCCCTGTGGAGGCATCAAGTCATTACTGACCCATGGGTTGATTTCACACCCCAACATTTACTAGGCAGACCTAATTAATGGCTGGAAAACAGTTTTAGTTCGATAATGCCATTTCTATTGTGAAGGAAACATCAGCCAACCTGGCCAGTCTATAGAATGTGTCATTGGGAAGATTTCTTCCTAAGCCAGTGGATCTCAAGTACCCCTGGCGCTTGGGGATATGTGAAAAAAAAATTACATGATGGGTTTGCTAATATGGGGGGCACAATTTTAGGGAAATGGGCTGCCAAGCTGTACATAAGTGGAAGAAAACAAAGTTGGGAACCACTGTTCTAAGTAAACAATATGCATTGTTTACATGACAAGTGATCTTTGGAAACTCAGGTCCTTGGGAAAACAGTGAATCCCAGTTAATACGACCAAACCCCCCTCCCAAATCCTGAAAAGAGAATGGCTGAAAAGTACAATCCTTTGCAGAGGGTCTGAAGTTTCGCTGAAGCAGCTCTCGTCTGGGGCTCTCGTTGGAAGGCCTCTCGTTGCTGGTGAGGCTGGCTCGGCTGCCCGCTTGCTTAACTGGGGACGCCGCAAGCTGGAAAAATCCCGGGCGGGAGGAAGGAAAGGCTCTCTTCTTCCTCCGGAGCTCTGAAAAAATCCCGGGCGGGAGGGAGGGAGGAGCGAGCGCCGATTGCTGCGGTTCCAGAACCCCACCGGTTGGCCTGTTGCCCGGTGACGAAGCCGCCGCCGCCGCTCCATTGCTTTCAGTTGAGGCCGCGGTGAGACATTTTCTTCCGAGAAGAGCTGGGAAACAAGCGGCTCATCTGAGCCTCCTTTCCCCTAGGTACGAAGGTAGCAGCCTCTCTTTAAGCCTACTGCCCATTCTGTCCTCTATTCTCCCCGCCTTGCCTGCAGGATTTTCAGCTCACCACCCACATCGCTATTACTGCGAACTTCTTTTAGGAACAGAGGTGAGCAAAAGTTTGCCCCGTGCTAGCACTCCTCACTCCCCCCCCCCCCCCCGCACTTGCTTCCGTCCTAGTAACTGTGGTGCATGATAGTCCTCAGAGGATCGAGGCTGTGGGTTGCTGACCCCCCTCTAGCATCACTGAAATTATTAGTTGTTCATAATATACGAAGGACTGCTGGATCACGTGCAAGGTCCTGCTAGTCCAGCAGGACAAGGAGCCAACTTGGATGCTTTTGTGAAACTCGCAGCCAGAAAGGTAATAGCCTCCCAGCGACTGGTAGCAGAAGTACAGAAGTTCAGTTTACCTGACAAGGCTCTGACAAGACTTTATCAATTTGTCCAGAGGTTTGTTTGCAGGCTACTGTCCTATGACCTTCATCATAGGTTAATTATGTGTTGCAATGAGTGTCCTGCCAATCAGTTTCATTAGATGGCACTGAGTTCTAATATGTGAGACAAACATTTCAGATCCTCTGAAGATGCCAGCCACAGATGCAGGCGAAACGTTAGGAACAAGATCTACCAGACCACGACACCACAGCCCAGATAACCCACCAGAACCAGTTGAATCCGGCTGTGAAACCCTTCGACAAAACATTTTTATGTCCAGTTTCTGGATCCAGTTGATAATTTTTGATGTTATCACATCTTCCCGTATCTCACTCCTCTCTCCAAACGAAAAAAAGTTGTAAATACTCTACAGCGCAATCCTAAGCAAAGTTGCAGAATTGACTTAGAAAAGTGTATCGCTGTTGCGCTGACTTGGATGGCACAGACTAGCCAGATCTCATCAGTTTTTGGAAGATAAGCAGGGTAGGCCATGCTTATTATTAAATGGGAGACTGTCAAGGAATTCCAGGGTCTCTATGCAGAAGAAGGCAATGGCAAACCATCTCTGAAAGTCTCTTGTCTTGAAAAATCTTAGAGTTGCCATATTTGAGCTGCAACATGACATTTTGGGTTGCCATACATCAGCTGTTACATGACATGACGCACACACAACTTTGCTAGGGTTATGCTGTCTTCACTGGTGTGATACTCCAATACCTTTGTCAGTTTGGTTGTCTTCTCTGTGCTTTTTAGAGGTTTTGCATTTCTTATGAGATGATCATAATTACAGTAATCCGTATACAGCTGCACTTACATAAAGGCATTATAATGTTGGCCATTTTATTTTCATCCATTTCCGAAAATGCTGTCCATACACGCAAGGTTATTATTAAATTGTCCCTTATTTGGTTCCTTCCATCCTGTTCATTGTAAGGAGTCGTAACCTTTACATATTTGTTGACATGAAAGATGCTAGGATTTCCATCTTATCTAAAATCACATCAAATGGTTTGGAAGTTTATTATCTTGAATTCCAGACGAATTTCCAGAGATGGGGTTTAGAAGTGGAAAGGTAGAGGTGCATTGGTGCAATGATTCCTGCCAAAAAGACACTGCAGTTCAGATGTTCCCTTATAATTCTGTTTTGATGTTAGTCTCTGTCAGAAAGAAGTAATGTCAAATCCAAAGTTAGTTTGAAAAAAAATTATGTATGAAGTGACCCTCCCTTGTTTTTATGTTTACTTCCAAGGGCTGAAGCTTGATGGGAAGGTAGTTCTAGGTTAGTTCCTGGTATTCAAAACTTTTGTAAAAACAAACAAACAACAACTCTGTATAGATTGCCCCCTCTGCTCTTCCTCTATTTAGAACCATGCTGAGTGGAATGCACAGAACCTCACACATTATCAATATCAAGACAGCACGTGTGTGGTGCATTGAGGAAACAAAGGTTCAAATCACTACCCAGCCCTGAAGCTCGCTGGGTGATCTTAGGCCCTTCACAGTCAGCCTAACCTATTTCACAGGGCTGTTGTGAGGGTAACATGGAGGATGGGAAAACTGTATGCTGAGCTCCTGGAAGCAGTGCAGAATAAAATATGCAATGAAATGCAGTTGATGAATGAAAATGTGACAAACTGGGGGCTCCTGCAAAGAATAGATCCCAGTGACCAAAAAAGGGGGTTAGCTAAAAGATGGTGGGCTGATTTGTAAGATGTGAGTAGGTGAACTGTCAGGATCAGGAGACTAATCACCAAGGAAAGAGGAACAGGGACAAGGAAAAGGTATCTGCCTGGTGCATCTGGGAGAAGTGGAGGGGCAGGTCATCGTGGGATGAGCAAGGAAGAACAACTTTGAGGCTTCTTAGGTTGAGGGTGTATGGATGTGTATCTCATCTCTTTCGGTGTGGCTAATTTGTAAACAGAACTTGCATGATCAACTCATTTAAAATATTTATTTTTCTTTTAACACAACCTTCCCACCATGCAGAACATTATGCAATAAAACCAGTGTAGCTAACATGTAAACATAACAGGAAACAGGGAATTGCAACAGATAGCCTCTGTGAGTACAGTTAAACAACTGGATCTTGCTTGCAATTTTTTGTGGTGAACAAAGTCTGACTTCTCAAATCCACGATGGTCCTGGATTCTTCTCATTCGTCTGGAATTTCAACTGATCTCCAGATTACATAGATCTGGTCCCCTACAACTAGGGTTGCTTTGGAGGGGTGGTCTCTATGGAACTATACCAAGGCAAGATCCCTCCCTAAACCCAGCCCACTCCAGGTTGTACCACCATATCTCCAGGAATTTCCCAAGCTGGAGACAATAACCCTTACTGTAGTGAATCCCCTGTTTGCTTCTTCTGTTCTTTACAGTATTATATCTTGCATGAGTATTTCCCATTTTTTCACTTGATCTTGATGCCTTCTAAAAGCCATTAAAGTCTCTGTTGTCCCACCCCATTGTCTTAGATATTAATTATAATTCGGTTACTTTGTTGCTATAAAATTGAAGAGACTTGGGCAAGTCTTCCTGTAGAAACTACCAGAGCTACTCCCTTAATTACTTAATAACACCTCCGCAGAGTTCTAAGTCACCACTGAAAGCAGAAACCTGGGCTATGTGCCCAGTTCTTTTATAACTAGTTCCAAAGGACACTTGGCCAGGTTAAACTTACTAGCTTTTAAAAATTTCTGCTTGTCTTTATTATTTAGATAATACAACCAAAACCAGTCAATGTAACTCATGAGTACTAAACTTTAAAGTCACATTTGTATCATGCCTTTCCTCCTAGGTGCTCAGTGAATACAGAGATATCAGCTCTCTATGAGGTAGGTACATTGAGACATATGACTTTTCTAAGACTCCAATCTGGAGAACCAAGTTTGATCCCCCACTCCTACACATGAAGCCTGCTGGGTGGCCTTGGGCTAGTCAGTTCTCTCAGAACTCTCTCAGACCGACCTACCAAACAAGATGTCTGTTTCCTGGGGAGGAAGGGAAAGGAGTTTGTAAGCCCATTTGTGTCTCCTTACAGGAGAGAAAGGGGGTATAAATCCAAACTCTTTTTCTTCTTCTTCGGTCACCGGATTATAGAAAAGCAGCGATTTATACCTGGGTCTTCCCTAGTTAAATGTATGCTATATAAATCATGCTTTTTACTAAGAGTAGCATGCCTTCTATATTTGCTCTATCAGTCTGCACTATATAATTTAGCATACATGCCCATACTAAGCACCACAACATGTAGTATTTTAATATATTGTGTGTTTAACTCTATTTAGCCTTTCCCAAAACAAGAATTATAGCAACTGTGATAAGATAAATCTCCCCAAAGCACCCATCCTTAGGAGCTGTTGGTGTTAATGCCTGAGTTTCTGGAGGATTAAAAAAAATGTTATTTATAATTGGCCTTTCCCATGGGGACTCAAGGCAAATAGATCCAGTAGTGAAAAAAAAAAGGGGGGGGGGATATTCAGTAACCAATGCAATTACTTCAGATGTGCCTAAATGTAAAATTTCCCCACTTCAAAACCAGCTTGATGAATAATTCCTGGTTATTCGTTTTGAAACTCTCATCAGAAACAGACTGATGCCTATGCAAAAATGCACACAAAAATCCAAGCAATTTGCCAAATGGGTTTCCCCTTTATTATGCAAATCTGCATGTTTAGTTTTGATTTTAGGTCAATCTTTTATAGGTTTATAATGTATAGGCTCAGAGGCGTTCCTCCCATTGGGCAAAGTGGGCAGCTGCCCAGGGCGCCACCTTGTGGTGGGCGACAAAATTGCAGGTTCGTTTGTGTGGGATTTTGTATTTTTAGTGGTTTTTTCTGTTTTTGGCCTGCAGGGGGCGCAGATTTTAGGCTAGCAGCACCAAAATTTCAGGGATTTTTTGGGAGACTCTCCTGATGATATGACCCAGGTTTGGTGAGGTTTGGTTTAGAGAGTCCAAAGTTATGGACTCCCAAAGGGAGTGCCCCATCCCCCATTGTTTCCAATGGGAGCTAATAGGAGATGGGGGCTACACCTTTGAGGGTCCATAACTTTGGACCCCCTGAACCAAACTTCACCAAACCTGGGTGGTATCATCAGTAGGGTCTCACGAAGATACTCTGAAATTTTGGTGCTGCTATCTTAATAATTGCACCCCTGACAACAGGCACCCCCTACATTTCCCCAGATTCTCTTTTTAAATCCAGATTTGTGAGTTGGGGGATGTTCTATAATGTGATGGTGACTTTGAAACGACCTGGTGGAAAAAAATCATTGTTTGATCATGGTGGGGAAGGGTGGCCGCCCATGGGGGGGGGGGCATCAAACTCAGGTTTTGCCCAGGGCTCCAGTTTGCCTAGGTACGCCTCTGTATAGGCTTTTCGTGCACCAGGTATAAATTTACGAGGTCAAATTCTTGTGTTTATTCGCCAGCAGCTTTTTGTGATGGAAGAAGGCCAGATAGTTGCCAGAACTACTAAAAATAGTAAAAAAGAAGAGTCAAGATGGAAGAAGAAAAGGTGAATTTGATGACTTAATTATTTAGAATACATTTATTTTTATTTTCTGACTTCTGGGATTCTGTCAGTTAAGTTTGAATTGAATAACAATAACATAATAGCATGAATATGTTTCAGAGGTATATGCTTTAACATTGTATAATCTCCAACATTTTTAAGGCAGCTTTGCAATTAACACCTGGCCCCACATCTCAGCTTCTGCTGAGGCTATATGGCAACGGCTGGTATAAGCCTTAACTTGCCAGAAGAGGGCAATTGGTGTTAACTGGATCCAGTGGGTAAGAGACTGCCCCCCCCCCATCTTCTCTGTTCTTGCTTTGCTGTTGTTTTGCTCAGCATAAGAACATAAGAACAAGCCAGCTGGATCACACCAGAGTCCATCTAGTCCAGCACTCTGCTACTTGCAGTGACCCACCAGGTGCCTTTGGGATCTCACATGCAGGATGTGAAAGCAATGGCCTTCTGCGGCTGTTGCTCCTGAGCACCTGGTCTGTTAAGGCATTTCTCAGATCGAGGATCAAGATTGGTAGCCATAGATTAACTTCTTCTCCATAAATCTGTCCAAGCCCCTTTTAAAGCTATCCAGTTAGTGGCCATCACCACCTCCTGTGGCAGCATATTCCAAACACCAATCACACGTTGGGTGGAAAAATGTTTCCTTTTATTAGTCCTTATTCTTCCCCCCAGCATTTTCAATGTATGCCCCCTGGTTCTAGTAATGTGAGAAAGAGAGAAAAAATTATCTCTGTCAACATTTTCTACCCCATTCATAATTTTATAGACTTCAATCATATCTCCCCTCAGACGTCTCCTCTCCAAACTAAAGAGTCCTAAACGCTGCAGCCTCTCTTCATAAGGAAGGTGCTCCAATCCCTCAATCATCCTCATTGCCCTTCTCTGCACTTTTTCTATCTCTTCAATATCCTTTTTGAGATGTGGTGACCAGAACTGAACACAGTACTCCAAGTGTGGTTGCACCACTGCTTTATATAAGGGCGTGACAATCTTTGCAGTTTTATTATCAATTCCTTTCCTAATTATCCACAGCACATCTGCTGCCTTCCATACTAGTGGGACTGCAGGCTGCAACAGAGAAGGTATTCTCTGCAGGACTGGGCCCTTTAAGAAAGCTCTGCAATTAACATCTGGCCCCACAACTATGGGCGTTTCCCCACTCTCCACGATCCCCCCTATGCCGCGCACTGCTCTCAGCGCGCGGCATCCCCACAACCCCACGCTCTGTGCGGGGTCATCAAAAGGTGTCGTTTACAAGAGCACCAGGGATGCCGCGTGCTGAGGGGGTGCGACAGCGGCAGCGTCGGGGCAACTGCCCTGTCGCCGCCCCTGTCGTGGGGAGTGCCGGGGGACCCCGCGCTACTTGAGGAGAGTAGCACGGGGCTTCAGGTAAGTGGGGAAAGGCCCTTAGCTGCTGCTGGGGAAATATAAGAAGGGCTGTGTGTGGCAGGTTGCCATTGGTGGGCCTACCACTGAAGGGGCAGACACCGAAGTGGGGAGTATGGTGGTGAGGGCCACCCCCTCTGCTCCAGTTTCTTGGGATGTGGAAAGGGTTGAATTGGGCAGGTAGCTAATTAAGTGTCATTTTTAGCTTGTTTGTACTTTTTAGGTGCTTTATTTAGAGGGTTTTTAAGAGGAGGAATAATGTTCCTAAACAGGGGAGAGGTGAAGGGATGGGCACAGGGGACCACCATTACCATTCTGATGGGCAGGGGGAGGTATGGCGTTGGGAGGCAGAGAGGATTTATTAAGAAAAGGAATATTAGATGTTTTGCTCGTTCTGCTCTGCCTCCCACCCAGCAGTATTTGGGGATACTGGTCAGCCGGCCTATTGCTCTAGTGATGCTACTACGGAACTCTAGGTCAGTCCAGAATAAAACATATCTCATTTGTGACTTGACCCTGGATGAGGGTGCTGATCTGATGTGTATTACTGAAAACCTGGAAGGGAGAGCTGGAAGGACCTGATCTCTTACCATAGGGTTGCCAACTTCCAAGGGTCACCTGGAGATCTCCAGCTATTACAGTTGATCTGCAGATGATCAGGATCAGAGCCTCTGAAGCAAATGGCTACTTTGGAGGGTGGACTTTATGGCATTATACCCTGAAGAGGACCCTCCTTTCTCTAACATTCACTCTCCTCAGGCTCCACCCCCAAAATCTCTGAGTATTCCCCACCCAGAGCCAGCAACCCTATCTTATGAGCAGCACAGACTACTTGAAATACCTCAGCAGTTATGAAACTGGTTTCTAGCAGGAAGTGTTCGTTCCTTCCCTTTGGTGGGATGGGCGCATTCCACTTTGTGTTGCCACTGATCTAGCATTTCATTTGTTCTGCTAGTAAAGTAAAATTTTGACCTTGCCTTAGAATATCTTCATTTATTTTCTTTTTCTTTTTTTCTCCTTTTTCTTTTTGTTTTATGGATGATTTTATGATTCTTTTAAGAGCCTTAAGGAAGAATCCTTGCTCAGTATGGAAAATGGGTGGCCTTCAAGTCTCTTATAATCCTTGTTGTTTTGTGTTGTGCACATGGCAATATTGATGGGCACACCAGAACACGTGCTGAGCACATTGGCCCATCACACAGGGGTTCTTGCGCAGCTCTGATAATATCTGCGGATTAGTGCTAGGCTAATGAAAGAGGGAAGTTAATTGCACAATTTCTAATTAACACACAAGCATACTCCACTGTATAAATGTATTCCTGATGATTTGCAAATTTGGCTGCAAACCAAATTAAAATTCTGTGCCATAGATCATCTACTTCTGGGGATGCTAAATCCAATATCCCTATGTCTCTTTACAATCAACAAAGCTTGACTAATCAGTTAATATCAGCAATTTACAGGGGGCCTAGATGGACTTAATTGACTCTTGTTGGACTAGATAACTAACTTGGAGTGATAATGCTGACTGTTTACACATGTTGTTTTGACTTTTTATCTTTCCCAGTGTCTTATCTGTTCTGATGGCTATCAGCTGGGTTGATAAATCTGATATTTATTTCAAAATGTTATCTAACATTTTCCCTTCTGTTTACTCATTACTTGTTATATATGCTGGAAAATGAAATAACAGATTTGGTGAAACCCTGATTTATGATAACACATGATCTACAACTAATAGATTTGTCTTATAGCTATTAAACCATATATGTTTATGTACAAACTGAGGAAACTTAACATTGATGCAATCATAGTCATAATGTACAACCTCTCTGGCCTTTGTTCATATATATCCCATCCCTTTACTGCCCAGGATGGAATTGAATTTTGTAAAATGGAAACAATAATTTATCAATATTTGCTGACTTTGGGATGTAAAAATATTTACATGTGACTATAGTATGAACTTGTGTCATGTTAAATTCAAATAAGAGAACAGCATGGAAAAGTTAATGGCTCCATTGTAAACAAGGATAATCGGATCTCATATATAGTAATTTATCTGAATTGCCCTTCAGGATTGGGTTTGTACATGCTTGAGGATGATATATATAGGGAGAAACAACGGCCCGTTATACATGGAGCACTTACCTCATGGCTCTTAGCTGAGCAGTGAGGCGGTAGTGTGGTCTCCTTGCATTTTTCTGTTTACATGCAAGGAGCCATTCTCTGCCTGCCCTGCAGCTAGTTTGTTGGTCTCAACAGGCCTCTGCAGCTTTTCCTGGTTCTCTTAATTCCACCCATCAGCTGCTCTTAAAGGCACAGATCTCATAACACGCGTAGTTGCAAGATAAAGGGCTTTGTCAAAGCCCTGTGAATTGCATTTATATTGATATTGTAGCCACTTTCCCAACATAACCCCCCCCCCCAAAAAAAAAAAAGAAAGAAAGAGAGAGAGAGGCAAAGCAATTCCCTGGACTACACTCTACTGA
The DNA here is from genome assembly GCF_021028975.2 of Sphaerodactylus townsendi. Lineage (NCBI taxonomy): Eukaryota > Metazoa > Chordata > Lepidosauria > Squamata > Sphaerodactylidae > Sphaerodactylus > Sphaerodactylus townsendi. Next base: position 48,949,978 of record NC_059427.1, on the reverse strand, counting down.
ACAAGGAGACCATGTGCTAGATCCCCCTTCCCTTCCACACACCCTTTCTCTCTCTTTCTTCTTGCAGCCAGGAAAATTGTTTTAAGATACAGGTGATCATCAGGGGAGGGTGGAAGCAGACCCTGCTTGTATTGTTCCATGAAAAAGCCAACTCTGTGTTATTACAAGTGGTAAGTGGGAAGCAGGAAGGGTGGAGCTAGGCAGGCTAGCCGTGAGCAGAGGGAACATGTCCAGGGCAAAGCCATGCTCACTGGCAAATCTGCCCACTATGGCAGTGAAGCAAATTAAAAGTTGCATTAGAAGTGGTCTTGCGTGCCACAGAAAGAATGGAAAGTGAAAGCAGGGCTGGAGGAAATACGTCCACTCCATGGCAGCAAAAACCAGAAATGGTTGTCATTGAGGAGCTTGGTATGCCTGGGCATTTCTGGGGGTGGAGCCAATGTTAGTCAGCTTCCACTTGGGCTTTGCAGCCAGGTATGCCACACCCTTAGGCTCGGAGTTACGCCATCATTTTGGGTAACGTAACTCCATTTAGCCCTATAAAAGACTTTCCAGTGGCATCCCCCCCCCCTCCAATTTTCTGTGCCTTCCCATGCCTCCCATGGGTTCAAATGTCCACACAAGAAATCTTGCTGCTATGGACATTTGAACCCATTGCGCATCAAACACATTGTGCATAATTGGCCAGCTTTGCAACCATCTCCCAATGGTGACACATATGATTATGATTAGTTTTGTTCAGACTGACAGCGCTGCTAATCTGTTCAGTGGTGCCATCCTCATGTAATCTATGTAAGGCCAGTGCAGCATGCAAGGTTCTTTAATGTGGGGACACTGTTGGTTTTGAGAAAAGATAATGAGATGGATTCAAGGCACACATACACACATAACTCCTGCACATAAGATTTTTTAAAAGCCTTGTACCAGCAGCCGTGAGAGTTGTGGGGTACATGTGAATTAAAAAATCACAAACAAGGTGACTGATAGCAGTGAGGAGGGGAAAGCAGATGCAGTTGCTCTTCCTGTCCCTCGTGGTCAGTAGCGATTGGGCTGGTATAGGAAGTTTCCTCTCTAATATAAGAAGAACAGGGCTATTTCAGAGGTCTGTTGAGCATATGCCAGTGGTCTATGCATGGGTACTGTATCAAACCACTCCAAATGCTGGCAAGAGGGCTTCTTCTTGTTGTAAAAATACTTGGCTTTTGTTGTTCTTCCCTTATTCATCTATAACTCATTAATTTTGCCACTGAAATGTCTTTTAAAGCTTTTGTAGCCATTGTAGCCATACCCTGCAGCTGTGGAAAGGTCTACATTGGAACTACAAAATGCAGCATTCAGACTTGTATTAAGGAGCACGAAAGACACTATTGACTTAACCATCCTGAAAAATTTGCAGTACCAGAACATGCTCTAAACAAAACTGGACATAACATTCTATTTGAAAACACTGACATTCTGGACAACTTGGAAGATTGCTATGTCAGATTACACAGGGAGGCCATTGAAATCCATAAACACCAAGAAAACGTCAACAAGAAGGAAGAGACTCTGAGAATTAACAAAACTTGGCAACCAGTAATTAAAAACACCAGAATCAAAGGCCAAGGGCATGCTAGATTCATGAACAGAGCCTTCAGGTGTAGAGAAGTTTATCAAATTGAATAATAAATAAAATAAAAATAAACAATAAACTCCACCCAGACACAGTGTTTGCATTAACTAAGACTGCTTCTGCTGCAGGGAATGCAAATGTGAATCACTTCCTGGACTGAAAAACCCCACCCGCAATACGATACAGTTAACCACACCTTTGCATAGCAAGTTCCACCCAAACACTTACTGATTGGTTCCCCACCCTGGGACATGGACAATATATACTTCACTAAAACATTCCCTCCTCACTGGACACAGTGTGTAACAGACTTTTCTCTGTGATACACCTCTAAAGATGCCAGCCACAGATGCAGGCGAAATATTAGGAATAAGATCTACCAGACCATAGCCTCACAACCCGGAAAACCCACAACAACCAGTTGAATCTGGCCGTGAAAGCCTTTGACAATACTTTGTAGCCATTGTTTGTATTATTGGCTCCTGTGGTGGTACAGGCTTACTTTGCCTGGCAGGCCCTATTCCATCCCAAGCATCTACCAGGGATTACCACCTTTTCCTGGAAAGGGATTGCTTTCTCTCTCTGGGTAAACCACTGCCACCACCTGACCATTTGAGGAACTGCCCACTGGGGTGTGTGTCAGGGGTCCCCACCTTCCTTTCCAACTCTGAGGCATAGCCTTGGTTTCCCCTGCTTCCCCTCTCCTGGGTTCCACAGGGCAGATTGGAGGCCCCCGTAGGAGTAGCTGCTTGCCAACTGCCAGCCTTCCTCCTGGTGCCTTCCTATTCCACTTGGTGCCTTCCTATTCCACATGGTGCCCTCTGTTAGCGCAGCGATATAAACGCACTGGAAGCTCCCCCGCCGGCTTGCCCAGGAGAAAAGAATCAAACAGCACAAGTTGCTCTTTTCCAAAGAAAGGCTTTATCTTAGTGCAGAAGAAATATTTACAGTGCAGTTCAGTTTCACTTTGCTGTCCGCTCTCCGGCTGTCCAGCTGCCAGCCATCATACACTCCCATTCAAACTAAACTCCAACAACGCCATGCCACACTCACTTTGTTAGACAGTTATATAGAGTCACTATCCAATCATCTTGTGGGAGAAATTGCTGACTAGCACATTTTCTTTTGACAGCTGCTGATCTAGATTTGAATATGTCAGTGCCTATTTCATTTAGCTCAACACCCCTTCTCATATTCAGATTTCAGCACTTAACAGTTACATTTGCCAACAGTTGAGCCATCCTGAACACTTGTCTTCACAAACACTAGTGCCTATTTCATTTAGCTCAACACCCTCCTATTCCAATAATGCATCCATAACAGTGGAGGCCTAGGTGGTACTGTTCCCCACATCTAAGGTTCAAAAGTATTTATTAAAAATAAAATAGTTACAAGTATGTTTTAGCACTGCACCAGATCGAGCAAGGGTTTCCAAAACAAATGAAATATAAACGCAAATCCTCTATCCCTTAATCTAAACATACCCTAGCAGTTGTTAAAATGGGATAGGCTCTTACACTTTAGAAGGTTACAATTCTCACAGAGTTCCCATTACCTGGAAGGCTGAGTCAGCTCCCTAGGTGAGCACATGGTCCAAAATGGATGCGCTCTTCAGAGCCTGGGCAAGAGGTCTGCTCCCTTCAGTGGCCCAGCAGAAAAAGAGACCTCACCCCGCTGTTCCCAGCAGTTTTATCAGTTCCCAGGCCCCACCCCTCTCTCAGGGTCAGTCTGGGTTAAGATACCTTCTCCCCCTAGGTCAGATAGCTCTTCCTGATGTCCCTCTGGAATTTTTAAGTCTTCCAAATCTATGATACCTGCTTCGAGAGGGGAAGAAGGGGGGGGGGAGGAAGGAGCCATTTCTTCAGTCCCATCCAAAGGGGAGGGGCTGAATCACTGTTCAGAAATGGCACAACCTCATGCCAGCATCTTTGCCCCTTCTGCCAGCAAGGATGCTGGTGTGTTGCCACCCCTCAACTCCATGGCAGCAAAAACCAGAAATGGTTGTCATTGAGGAGCTCGGTATGCCTGGGCATTTCTGGGGGTGGAGCCAATGTTAGTCAGCTTCCACTTGGGCTTTGCAGCCAGGTATGCCACACCCTGAGGCTCGGAGTTATGCCATCATTTTGGGTAACGTAACTCCATTTAGCCCTATAAAAGACTTTCCAGTGGCATCCCCCCCCCCCCCATTTTCTGTGCCTTCCCATGCCTCTGGAAATCCTTCTGGAGATGTCAGGGCAGCACAGCTGCAGCATCGTTTCCTGCCACCTTGGGCTGTGGATTGGGCTGTAAGCAATGGTGGGAGTAAAATAAGTTAACAACCGGATCCGGTGGTGGGATTCAAATAATTTAACAACTGGTTGTTTACAAGCACAATTTTAACAACCGGTTCTGCCGAAGTGGGGCGAACCTGCTGAATCCCACTACTGGCTGTAAGTCACCTCTGTACTCGTTTTTCACTTTTCAATTGTCAGACCCTTATTTTACTTCCCTACATTCTTGTCACTGCATCAGTCATTTTGAATGTTAGTTTATGATTACTTTGTATACATAAATCGAAATATTTTGGGACCATGTGAAAGATCACAGTTTAGCAATTTCCTCACTGGACGTGATGCATCATTCTCACTCCATGAGACAAGGCTAATACCAATAGAAGAATTTGTGTTGGCATTCTGAATGTTTCCAGCTATTGTAAATTATCTGTTGTATTCTGGTGAAAGATGCCTTTGTGTCTTAATGTTAAAAGCTTTTCACTTGAAGTGACACCAAATGATTGGTATTACCCACTGTTTCTGTTATGCTAATTTTACCTCCTTATTGTAAAGATTAACTTTCATAGGTGACGCACATGGCACTCAATCTGAAGAGCAGACAAGGAGAAAATTAACAGAACTGTGAGTACATCTCGGTGTTATCAATTTTTTTGCATTCCCACAGCAAAAGGTTACATTCTTGCACATTCCATGTTTTCCCTGGCTTTTCTGCAGTTTTTCCCAAATTTGCTGGAGGTTTGGATTTTCCATTCCCACCAACATGGCAACTATTTTTCCTGCTACTGTCCCCTCCCATTAATAACACCAGAGGGGATTTTTTGAGGATTCCACCCAACCCAGTCATTGATACAATAATATATCAATAGAATTCCATATTGCGGTGTCAATTACTTGGGGTGAGATTCTTGAACATCCCTCCTGGGATGCGGAGGGAGGAAAAAATCCATTGTTGGGACAGGGGCAAGGAAAATCCAGGGAAACCTGCCTTCTGGAAGGCACAATTCAGCTGGATTGCAGCAAGGCTTCTGAATAAAGGCTCTGCCGTGTGGAATTCCCCTGCGTTTCAGCATTAAGAACATAAGAACATAAGAAAGAGCCTGCTGGATCAGACCAGAGTCCATCTAGTCCAGCACTCTGCTACTCGCAGTGGCCCACCAGGTCCCTTTGGGAGCTCACATGCAGGATGTGAAAGCAATGGCCTGCTGCTGCTGCTGCTCCCGATCACCTGGTCTGCTAAGGCATTTGCAATCTCAGATGAAGGAGGATCAAGATTGGTAGCCATAGATCGACTTCTCCATAAATCTGTCCATAAAGCATTGTGGATTAAATGTGCAGGAACAGAATAGCTTTAATTTCAGTAAGGTATGACTTACTGGCAATGACGTAGGTATAGATTTTTTTATGGGGTGGGTTCAGGGGGCAGGGCCACGCCACCACTGACCCCTGGGGGCATGGCCACACCTCCCCAAGCCTCGCCCCCGGCCTCAGTGCTTATAAAATAAGCTATCTGAGGCCAGGGACGGCAGACTCACCTGCCCTACCCACCCTGCCCCCCACCCCACTAGCTGGGCTCCCAGCTGGCAGCCAGCAGTCCCTCCTGCCCTCCCCTCCAGGCAGAGGCATAGGTAGGGAAAATGAAGCCCGGTGAAAAATCTGAGTTATGTGCACTCCCTCCTCCCATGGGCGGCCACTGTGGAATCCACCCCCAAACAGTATGACTTTCAATGGTATTTAAACTAGGGAGCCCAGATTCTCCTTTTAAATCCACCTTGAAGGGAGAATCTGGGGTCCCCAGTTAAAACAACATTGAAAGTGATACTGTTTTGGGGTGAATTATCCCCCACCCTGAAACAGTATCACTTTCAATGTTTAATCTGGGGACCTCAGATTCTCCCTTTAAATCCATGTCAAAGTGGGTGGATTTAAAAGAAGAATCTGGGGAAATTTGGGGGGTGCCTGCTGTCAGGGGTGCAATTGTTAAGCTAGCAGCACCAAACTTTCAGGGTATTTTAGGACACTCTCCTGATGATACCACCCAGGTTTGGTGAAGTTTGGTTTAAGGGGGTCCACAGTTATGGACCCTCAAAGGTGTAGCCCCCATCTTCTATTAGCTCCCATTGGAAACAATGGGGAATGGGGGCACCCCCTTTGGGAGTCCATAACTTTGGACCCCCTGAATCAAACTTCACCAAACATGGGTGGTATCAGTAGGAGAATATTCTGATGATACCACCTTGGTTTAGTGAAGTGTGGTTATGAACCCTCAAAGGTATAGCCCCCATCTCCTATTTAGTTCCCATTGGAAACAATGGGGGATGGGGACACCCCCTTTAGGAGTCCATAACTTTGGACCCACTGAACCAAACCTCACCAAACCTGGATGGTATAATCAGGAGAGTCTCCCAACAAATCCCTGAAATTTGGACATCTTAGTTGATAGTTCCATGGGAATGTCAACTCAATGCATGGCAGCTGTGAAAAAGGCAAACTATCCTGGGGATCATCAGGAAAGGAATTGAGAATAAAACTGCAAAGATTGTCATGCCCTTATATAAAGCAGTGGTGCGACCGCCCTTGGAGTACTGTATTCAGTTCTGGTCGCCACATCTCAAAAAGGATATTGAAGAGATAGAAAAAGTGCAGAGAAGGGCAACGAGGATGATTGAGGGACTGGAGCACCTTCCTTATGAGGAGAGGCTGCAACGTTTGGGACTCTTTAGTTTGGAGAGGAGACATCTGAGGGGGGATATGATTGAAGTCTATAAAATTATGCATGGGGTAGAAAATGTTGACAGAGAGAAATTTTTCTCTCTTTCTCACAATACTAGAACCAGGGGGCATGCATTGAAAATGCTGGGGGGAAGAATTAGGACTAATAAAAGGAAACACTTCTTCACGCAACGTGTGATTGGTGTTTGGAATATGCTGCCACAGGAGGTGGTGATGGCCACTAACCTGGATAGCTTTAAAAGGGGCTTGGACAGATTTATGGAGGAGAAGTCGATATATGGCTACCAATCTTGATCCTCTTTGATTTGAGATTGCAAATGCCTTAACAGACCAGGTGCTCGGGAGCAACAGCCGCAGAAGGCCATTGCTTTCACATCCTGCATGTGAGCTCCCAAAGGCACCTGGTGGGCCACTGCAAGTAGCAGAGTGCTGGACTAGATGGACTTTGGTCTGATCCAGCTGGCTTGTTCTTATGTTCTTATGAAATCTGTGCCCCCTGCAGGCCAGGAAATGAAAAAACACTAAAAAAATTTAAAAAGCCCACTATTGGGGGAGGGGGCAGCTTCAGACATGTAATGAGGGGCTGAACCCGGGAACACCCCTCCCTTACTTACATCCTTGCTTACTGGATATCTTTCCACACAAGATTTTTGTAATTAGAGATTGATTGATATCTTGACCAGTGTGCACTTTCCCCAAATATCTTATACTAAATGCAGTTTAATTGTGGCTCTGAAATGTGAAATTATTATTTTTGTTGCAGATTTGCAGCCAGAGGCACCAACTTTCTTACTTTTGGCTTAAGCTTGGTTAAGAAATCCTACCAACAAGCTTTAGATATAGCAGGAGGTGAGAAGAGGCATATTTTTTTCCTAAAAGGAAACATTGTAAATTAATTCTATTTTTCTTTTTAGGCCCCCTCAGCCTAAATTTGGTTTCTTTCTCACCATGTTTTCTAGTCATGTACTTTTGTCTCTAATCACACCCTAAAACTTGCCTCTTTGCAATTTCATTTAGTAACCTACAACAGCCGGAAAAGAAAACTGGTCCTAGCTGATGGAAGGGGATTATCCACCTTGGACTTGCTTCCTTCAGATTCTGGTGGTGAGGTGAATCTGTGATCTGTCTGAAGGTTTATTTCAAACAGCTTACCATGCCTTTAGTTGTGTTGACCAGAAGAATCAGATAAGTGTGCATACTTGAAGAACTGCCGGGCACTGCAAGTGTGGGAGCTTTGTCCTTCTCTGTGATATCTATTGTTGGTGTCCTCTTTATATAGTGTGCATTCTGCAATGACTTGGTCTGGGCGGGAGGGGGGTTCCCCATGTTTGTAGGGGTGGTGGTAACCACACATGACTTTGCACTGAGGTTAAAATGCAGAATTGTTTTGGAGACATTGATTTAGAGAACTGGTCACAGGGAATAGATTTTGACCCCTTTCCCTTCCTACTGCATACCACTGAAAAATTGCCCTGAGGTGTGTAGGCCCCCCAAAATGATGGAATAGGGGGTAACTTGTGGAAATATCCTTGCCTCCTAGGCACTGTTTACAGCCTGTGAATTTACATAATTCCACTAACATATTGTATAACATTATGTAGATGGGTTCTCTTTAATGTAGAAACAACATAACTGGCAAGTAGATTATGTTTATAACATATCTCTTGGAAAAATATGTTGGTGCGATGAATTATGCACAATTTTTTGTTGTACCATACAATTACCATTATGAAGAAATACATGAATTAAAAGCTACAAACTTACTATATTATATTTAATTAGTTATTGTGGATATTTCCCTTTGCCTAGACATTTAAGCAGCAGATTATGAATATTCAGTGAATTATCTGATGAAGGAATTTATATTTTAATCTTGTTTGTGTTTGATTTTTTAGCTAAACGAGAGATGATTTTCCCAAGGTATCAATTCAACCTGGTGAGAATCATCACATACTCTGAAAAATACAATGTTTACTTTGTCCTGGCAAAAGATTATGCAATTAAGGTAAAATTATGTATTGTGTGTAGTTTTTGACATACCATCTTCTTATGAAAAATGAAGCAGTTTTCATATTCTGTCTGAAAAAATAGTAGAGCAATTCAAGGATTGCCCATTTTATGGTGGTTGAATCCAAAATTTGAACCACACAAAAAAGTTGGGATTAGCCACCCATTTATATGCTGAAGTTTGCACCTAAGCCCTGACAACATCTTTTAAAGTGAAAAGCAATGCATGGAGAGTGGAATTTAGAGCAAAGAAATTGCATGGCTGGAAAGGGAAAGGGGTACATACCATCCTTTCCCTCTCATTAAACAGTGGGTCACAAATAAACTGTATGACTCCTCCTCTCTTTTGGCTTCTTTGTTCTAAATTTAAATATATCAAGTCAAATATCTGCCCTAAAGTTTCAATGTTAAATTATTACGTTAAATGATATGGTGTTTGTTGTTTCTGTACTATGTAATCCGTTGTATTAGTATAAATATTTGTTCTTTTCAGGTATACAATAAGACCTATAATGAGATTTGCTCAATAGAAAATTCAGATTCACGACGGTTAACATTTATTACATTCAACCCAGTGACAGATGAGGTCATCAGTGGAGGAACCAAAGGAGTACAGGCAAGGGATCAGTTATTTGTTCTGTTAATTCTAGTTGGCAGAGTTGTGTATCCCCATGCAATGTTTCGAAAGCATGAAATTACTGCAAGTGGGAAGGATACAGGTTTCAAGGATTTATATAGAAAATCAGGATAAATTAAAGGTATTCCTATTTGAGTGACACTGGAATCCATTCCTGAATGATATTTGGATATACTCATAAGTGGACGTATGTATCACACATATGCAACATATTCAAATATGCAACATACTCAATGCTTCATCATAAAAAAGTAGATAATAGATAATAGATAATAGAAAAACGTTATCAAGGCCATGGAAATGTAACATCTCTTGTATCAACACAGGAGTTGAGTTAAAGCAGAAAAATAAAACTACTCTTCTTATGCACTTTTGGCGAAAAACACTTTTAATACTATTATCCTAGCACTTTTATTGGATAGGTTTGCTTTCCATGGACCCTGGTTGTGTAACCAACAACCTTTGGTTGTATTTTGGTCTCTGGCCAGTCAGGGAACATGAACAACAAAACAAGTTCTATAGCAGTGTTGCCCATCTAGCAGTTGAAAGGCTGTTCCTGATAGATTTCCCTTTGCTCTCCTGTTTTATGGAGTGGCCCCACACAGTGCAAAATAGGTCATGCAGTAGCAGGCTGGTATTCATGTCTACTGACTTAACTAACGTAATTAGAGACAGCTTTTACACTTGGGAATAGGTTGGGATATAGAAAGTGGCAACAAACATACAGACAGAAATACAAGAGTAACACCCACTTCCTGGCTTCCAGTTTGAATTGGGAAATCCATCAGTCCACACACTGTCTGCCTGCTGGATGAGGCTGGTCTTGCTCGCAGCAGGGAAAAAAACCACAGTGATGGGGGTAATGTGACCAACCACAATTATTGATGTACATTTTGTATTCAGACACAGAGATTTCTGGAGATAGATTGGTTTCTTTGTCTGAACCAATGTTAAAGGTTTATAAAAGAAGACGTTCAAACAGAGGAGACGTGCCATCTGTTTCAGATGGCCTTTCCCTTGCCAAAAATGTTCCAGCTTTTCAGCTCAAATTATTCCAGTTTGTCAAGTTAGTTTATAATGTTTTCTCTTTTAGCTTTGGAAGTTTAAAGAGAAGAAATTTGCAGATTATTCTAATATCATGCACATGATCAATTACAGCCTTTTTTTCAGGTACATGAATTATTTATCTGAATTTTGTATTGAACATGTATGTATTCTGTATTTCCCTGTGTAGATGACTATGGTGGCCTTCGCATGGTGAGGGTTCTCTTGTTCTCCTGTCATGACCACTCTGAGTACAGGGACATTTGCATTGACAAGGAAGCATCCACACGGGGATTTTGTGCACATTTCCTTCCATCAGCTTCTATTTTCTCTGCATTTTCCCTTACTGGTGCCACCACAATGCTTTTGAGGGTTTTCTTTATTTAATTGGTAATGGCTATTTCACTATAGTGCAATAACTTTACAATGATCTAGTGCCATGATTTATTGTGCATGTAAAGTATGACGTACCCATCAAGTCACAACAAGGGTCTTTCAAGGGTAAGTGTGAGAAACAGAGTTGGTTTGCGATAGCCTTCCTTGGTGGCCTCCCTTCCAAGGGATGATCCTGCTTAGCTTCTGAGATCTTGTAAGAATGGGTTATACCATACCACCTTCCTTCCCCAATTCCCACCTTTTACTTTAAAAAAAAGTAATTATCAAGCTAAATGGAAGCTAAGAATTCAGAAGAATTAGAAGATTGTGGTGACTGATTGCTAGAAGAAGAAGAAGAGTTGGATTTATATTCACCCTTTCTCTCCTGTAAGGAGATTCAGAGGGGTTAATAAATTCCTTTCCCTTCCCCTCACCCGACAACAAATACTCTGTGAGGTGGGTGGGCGGAGAGAGCTCCAAAGAATTGTGACTAGCCCAAGGTCACCCAGCTGGCATATGCTGGAATGCACAGGCTAATCTGAATTTCCCAGATGAGCCTCCACAGCTCAAGCGGCACAGCAGGGAATCAAACCCGGTTCCTCTAGATTCGAGTACACCTGCTCTTACCACTACGCCACTGATGCTCTTAGAATGTGCTATAGCTGAATAGTAATTGCCGATTTAAGGTTGTGGTGGGGACTTCAGAAAGCCCTCCAGTGTCACAGCAGGCAAAATGGCAGCCATAAGCTTTGATGGAAGGGAAATGATGCCAGTGTGTGAGAGAACTTCAAAAATACCAGCATTCTGTGCCAGACAGTTTGCTCATCTTCTTGGAAAGATTTATTAAATCAGATCCATGAAAGAATATATTAAAGACAAGGAGGACTTGGATTGTGGATGAACAGAGGATGGCATTGCGTGTGGATACTTCCCAAAAACCTGCTGTTCAGAACCCAGAACAAAGAAAATCCTCCGTGTGGAGGTGGCGCCCTTTCTGTTTCTGTTACTCTAACCATCTGCACTTCTTAGGAACCATAAAATGTTATAGTTTAAGATGTACCCTTAAGATGTACCCAGTTTAAGGTGTACACACAACTAACGCATGTTTTCAGCAGTGATATATTGGCTGAGGGGATTAGTCCCAGTATTTGTGCAGAAGATGGTTAATCTTTGTTTGCCAGTACAATACACTGACATGACCCCTGAGACCCCTCATGCACAGCTACTGCATGCATGGGTGTCTATCAAGGGAGCAGCAAGTGATCCTGTGATCCTCTCCCCTTTCCCCAAAATTAGTTCTTTGAGCGCTCTTATTCTCCCTCTGTGGCTCAGGACTCACTGTCCATCTACAGTATGTTTGTTTGTTTATTCAACTTCTATCCCACCCTACCCCAACAACATTGAGCTCAGGGCGGCGTACAACATGTTTAAAACAATATACTAACATGTTGGGTGCTGTGTGGTTTCCGGGCTGTATGGCCGTGTTCTAGCTGCATTCTCTCCTGACGTTTCGCCTGCATCTGTGGCTGGCATCTTCAGAGGATCTGATGTTGGGAAAGCAAGTGGAGTATATATATATATCTGTTGGAGTGTCCAGGGTGGGTGGAGAAACATTGTCTGTGAGTAACAAAGAAGGCAACCAGGTCAATAGTTGAGGGCATCTGAATAGAAGTATGAGTAACAATGAAGACTATAGCATGGGAGTAACACAGGAGATAGCAAGGTCACTGGTGGGAGCATCTGAATAGAAGTATCCTGGCCTTTGTTTCTTTTGTCTATGGTCATCCTGTGTTTGTGTGGAGCTGGTTAGACACTGTCTAAGAACTGTGCCCCCTGGTGGCCAACAAAGTAAAAACCCTGAATTTTTTTTTAAATACACCTCACTCGCGTATAAGTCAAGGGGGACTTTTTCAGTTCAAAAAATGTGCTGAAAAATTCGACTTATATGCGAGTATATATGGTATTTTGCCCGTTTTGAAACAGCTTCGTTAACTACCAATCTGTTTCTAATTTCAATCCAAGGTGCCAGTTATAATATTTAAAATCTTCACAACCTGGGATGCACATAATTGAAGCACTATCTTTTCCCATATGTCCCTGTGCACCAACTATGTTCATTAGGCAGTCATGTCTTTGGGTATCTATCACTTAGTGTGGCCCACCTGCATCATCAAGAGCCCAAGCCTTTTCCAGCATGCCTCTGGCTCCATTGAATGGCCTTCCCGAAAACATGAGGGGAGCCCTCCTTGGAGATCTTCAGAAAGCATTGCAAGATCGGTTGTTTGCCAGGGCATTTGAAGAGGCCTGAACAGCAGGCATTTTTAAGGGGGAGGGGGATTGGGGGTTGATATTTTAGCTTTGGTTTTAGCTGGGAATATTTAATTGTTATTGTAATTGCCTTGAACCAAGAGGAAAGACAAAATATGAGAGTTTTAATCCTATCATATAAAAAGCAATGTGTATTGGTGATGGCCCATTTTTTAAAGAGCTGTGCAGGCGCGTGAGCGGAGGAGGTAGACCCCACCCCTTTTAAGAACATAAGAACATCAGAACTAGCCTGCTGGATCAGACCAGAGTCCATCTAGTCCAGCACTCTGCTACTCGCAGTGGCCCACCAGGTGCCTTTGGGAGCTCACGTGCAGGATGTGAAAGCAATGGCCTTCTGCTGCTGCTGCTCCTGAGCACCTGGTCTGCTAAGGCATTTGCAATCTGAGATCAAGGAGGATCAAGATTAGTGCAGCCTATCCCCTTTGCTTGCACTCCTCCAGCTACCACACTCTTATTTCTCTTCTTTCACAAATCACTCAACTTCAGTCATCCTCCCTGCCTCCTCCTCCGTCCTAGCCACCTCTTTGATAAAGTCTCTAAGCTGTTACAATAGGTGAAGCTCTGGGGCCTTTTCCTTGTGGGAGTTGTGGATTGGCTGAGCCGGGGTGGCATGCCGAACCAGTTGTGTGTGTGTGTGTGGGGGTTCTTCCCCACCCCTCCTTCCCCTCCTCCTTCAATCTCTGGCAGTGTCTGTGAAAAGAATAACCATTTTGCTTGTACATTCCTAAGTTCAAGGAGACTCAATATTTTGTTTCTGGAAAAACTTATAAAACATCTTGTTTTCTGTCTCTCTTGTTTTTTACATAGCTTAGTTGCAGGTGCTTGTTGATAGAGATAGGAATCACCAAGGTCAGACTCCTCATTACGGGCATGGAGTCATTTCAATTATTTTCAGCTGGATTCAACTGGTCAGAGTCCTAATTGAAAGTTTCAAAAGTGCGGGGAGATTTGGTCATCTTCCAGAGAGTTCTCAACAACTTGACCTTTGATTGGCTAATTGGTAATTCTTTGGTGTGGCCAATTTATGCCATAAATTAATCTCTTCTGTGTTAGCAGCCATTTTCCCTTTGACTTTGGTCTTTTTCGCCTCTACTCTGAAGAACTCTGCCTACGCACTAAGGATTTCTGTTATATTTTCTAGTCAGTATTTATTTTAATAAGCAAGTGTACTTTATTGTTTTATTGAGTGTCTGTATATGCACCTTATGATTTTATATTCACTGCCTACTTCTCAAAGCTGTTATTTTACAACCTTTCTTGTAAATAAACACATTTAAAAATTGCTTTTGTGTTTTTGAGTACTGGTTCAGAACCCAGGACTTGGCATTGCTACCACCCCAAAGACCTGGATGGGTTTTTGACCGTGTCAATGGCTCATCCTGTCATGAAGTGGCAGTGGGCTGAAGCTGAAGGTTTGGGGGTTGGCAAGTGACTCCAGAGAGAGAGAAACAGGTGCTGTTAGGGAAGAAGAGGGTTGAGGAGGGAGAGTGTGTTTGTGCCCAGAAAATGGAAGGGGAACCAGCAACATGAGCATCCCCTCATTTAACTGCCACTGGCAGAGGAGCAACCCAAGCAAATACTGAGAAGAAGGCAGCTTTTTCCCTCTGTGAGCTCAACCAACCCCTTCTCCTCACCCAGATCAAGTCAGTAAATGAACTTGGTCCGAGATGCCAACAGGAGCCCTTGCTTTCAAGTGCCCGTTGTATTTTCCCCCCATAACAGGCTTTATTGCTAGTCAATAATAAATGTATGCCATTTTAGGGATCCTGTATTAAGTGAGAAGGCGTCCTAGACATTTTAAAAATAAATAATAAATTCCATGTTTTCTGTCCACTAGTGGCAAGTCACCTGAAAACATTGCTTTCCTGTCTTTTGTCCAAGATGTATCTATTAGATTCTAATAGCTTCCGCAAAATCCACAGTAATGTTGTAATAATGTTTTAAAATGCAGCGCAGAATATCCAAACATGGGGAGAAAATGGTGCACAAATATGGAATTTGATGTCAGAATGCAAAGATTCTACTGCTTTTCAGACTGCCACATCTTCTGCTACAACATACATGGGAATTTACTATTTGAGATACCACATGCGCACCAGAGCGCAGTTGTCGCTTGTGTCTACTCATCACATGCTAGCATTTTGCTCACTGCCTCCAGAGGCACCGAAAGTAAGTTTACCTGTAGATCAACAAATGAGCTGCTTGTGTGGTCATGCCTGCTCATTTCTTGTTATTGCTTTTTAAAAGGCAAATGTTTAAAAACAACTTTTTAAACTCAAGTGAAAACAAAAATGATGCCTATTTTTGTGTTGTCTCAGGAGTGCAAAAAACTAATATCTAGGCGACCATTAGCCCGTGGCACTTAAAAAGTGGGCCTGCCAACCAGCACTTGGGTTGCTACAGAGGGCAGAACCAGGTTTATTATCCTCCCATGCAAGATGTTGCTTTTCATGATGTTAAGAATAACCCCACTGCCTCTTCTTATTCACTTCGTGCCTCACCACATTGGCACCGCTGGATTAGTGCACTGTTGTGGGACAGCAGTGAAGGTGGCGTGGAGAGGGTCTGTGCTTTTCCCTCCAGTCTGACCCTAAGACAACCTTGCTGGCTCTTAACTTTTGCAGAACCTCTTGCACTCCTGTGCTGATCTTTAAAGTTATACAAAACTTCCTCCTGATAGATAATTAAAAGAAATAAAAAGGCCTCTTTGGGGGAAAGAGTTAAGAGTTGAGCTGTGCTGTTCGTTACAGTTGTAAGACGATGATGGGGAAAATCTTGCCAAAATTATTAAAAGAAAACAGTGCCTTGCTCACAAAAAATCTCACGTTACATAGATACATACTGAGGCAGAGATTGAAGTGCAGGTTCTCCCTTTGGAAATACAAACAATTGTAATTTCTGATATTATTTCACCATAATGATTCCAGTTCTTTGACCATGGTTAAAGGAATTGAGCTGCAGGACCCAGTGTTCTCTACATGTCATCTTCTTTTTTGTCAATTCCGAATCCTCTCCCACCAACTTTAACCATGGTGAGGGATTATACCAGCACAAGTCTTAACTATGGGAAGTCCTAACTCAGCACTAACATGAATCAGTTGTGGGCTGGAGATTACCCAGAATTAATACTGCTCTCCAGATGGCTGCTTTGGAGGGTGGAGTCTATGGCATTAAATCATGTTGAGGTGCCTCCCCTCCTCAAATACCAGTATCCTCAGGCTACATTCTCCAAATCTCCAGAAATTTCCTAACCTGGCTTTGATAACCCTATCTCCTAAACACCCATCACACAGCCAAACTTGATCTGCCCCTCTGTCTTGCAGAATTCTTTTCCATCTCCTTTCCTCCCTGCAGCCTCTACCTTAGAAAACTGTAGACTTTCTCCACAACAGGAACTAAAGCTGCTTACATTAGACTCCTCCCTTCCTTTTTATACACACGACAACCTTATGAGGTAGGTTAGGCTGAAAGTATGGTCCAAAACCACCTAGTGAGATTCCACAGCAAGATTGTAATTTAAACATGG
Source organism: Sphaerodactylus townsendi (assembly GCF_021028975.2). Lineage (NCBI taxonomy): Eukaryota > Metazoa > Chordata > Lepidosauria > Squamata > Sphaerodactylidae > Sphaerodactylus > Sphaerodactylus townsendi. Next base: position 48,933,446 of record NC_059427.1, on the reverse strand, counting down.
GCTCCAGGCTCCATTTTCCCAGATACGCCTCTGCTAGCAATAGCCACTGAGGGAATCTGTTGTTTAATGCTATAGGCACTCCTTTTATCATTTTTGGATTTTAACCCCTCTCCAATTAAAAAAAATGTTTTAGATTTTTCTTCAAACCTGGGGCCCTTTTAGGTTCGTAGAAAGACCTAACTTGCCTGTTCACAGCTCCAGTCACTGAATTTAAGTGTCCACAGATTTGACCAACTTTGCTATTAGAATATAATTTGGGGTTCCATGAAACTCACAGGGGAGACTCCCATTTCCCCCTAATGGGGTGTGGAGAGGATCTCATTTCCACTTCCAAGGGAGGGAGGAATCCCTCAGCTGGGCCCTGCTCTTTGTGGCAAAGAGTCGGACCCATCTATCCCTGGAACAGCCTGAGGTGTCCACCATGGTGGTGCCGCAGTCTGAGCAGCATGGCTGGCAGCACAGCTGGTCTAGCTCTCTATAGCAGCAACGGCTGTCGCTGGAGCAGCCTGAGGCATCTGCCCTGATGGGTCTAGCCTGGAGCTGCTTCCAGCATTTGCTGCTACTGCCGCCTGGCCCGGCCTGGAAACCAACTCCAGTCATCAGCAACACTGGCCACCACCATTTTGAAAGAACATTGTCTGCACATATGTAAGATAACACTCTTTCAAAAATTGGGGGGAATTAACCCTTCCTTTTTTAATTTCAAGCTTTTCTGCAGACCTAAGGGCTACCTTAATTCTGCAGAAAAAAAATTGTTGGGGATGAGTGTGCTCCTTATCTTCAGATTTAAGTATCCAGAATTAGATATGTAGATATTCATAGCTGGACATGACTTTAATAACTACATTGTTTCTTTTCATCCCAGTAAAATCATGGAATGATCAAGCTTGCTTGGTGCATGTGTTTCAAGGTCATACCAAAGCAATTACAAGGCTTCTTCTTCACCCAAGCAACACTTCTTTATTTATCTCTTCATCTCTGGATGGATCAATCAAACTCTGGTCATTTGATTCAATGCAGCTTTTTTACAGGTAGTTTAAAACAATGTTATTCAGCCCAATTTGGTAAACATATACATTTTAATATGTAAGGAGTGAACAAGTATTTCCCATAGCGTCACGAACACTGAAGTATTGTACTTGATTATATTTTTTAATCAGTTCCTTCATATACATTTTAATATGCTCCTAAAACTTTTGAGAGGCCATTATTGAAAAGATCAACTTTGGCAAAGTACCGTCTTGCCAAACATGCCTGTTTCAAGCCTTCCATTTTTAGACAAGGTGATCAAATGAATGAAGACAGAGCAGTTTTAGAGTTTTCAGAATGGTTCTTCTGCACTTGAACCTTTTCTGTCTGACTTCAAGCCTGATTTTAGATGGCAGGAGAAAACATAAAAAGGAAAATAAAACCTTGTCTACTTACAGGAGGTTTTTTACCATAGAGTTCCTGGTGATTCCTAGAGCGACCCAGAAGTGACAAAGGGTAGCTCTAGGAATCAAAGAAAACTCTGTGGTAAGAACTTCCAGATTTATGTAAAGTTGATGGTAATTCCTAGAGCAAATCTTTGTCACTTCTGGGTAGTTCTAGGAATCACCAGAAACTCTATAGTAGAAATTCCCCTGCAAGTAGATGAGGATTTATTTTAATTTTTTCCCCAGGGATGCTGCCACACCTTTTGCCCCTCCCCCAATCTTCCCACCAGTTGCCAGGCATTACTTGGCAACACCCTTTGCATGGCGCCGGCAGGAAGACGATGCTTTCCAAATAACTTTCCAAACCCAAGCACAATGGTTTGTTGGAGTTACTCAAGCTGGGCCCAATACAAATGTTCAGTCACATGCAGCACACAGAAAACCACAATTCAAAATCAAAAGGTTCATATAATGTGAAACTAGTACTTTTGCAAGTTAGCTAAACTATCAGTAAACCTACTATAAGAATTAGATCAAAGTACTCAAAACTTTGTCAATCAAGATAGTTTCAAGACTTGCTCATGGGCGTGTCCCTTCCCCCTCCGGAGCCTTGGAGAGAAGAAAAGGTAAGCAAACAACACAAACAGGCAGCGCCTAAAAGTGGCGCAATCCCGCTGGTGCCCTTCGCATGGTGCCGGCAGGAAGAAGCTGCTTTCCAAATAACTCGCTCATTGAGTGAGTTAGGAAAGGAGCGTTTTTCTGCAGTTTTTTTTTGGGGGGGGGGGGGAGCATGACGCTGCTGCAATGCAGCAGTGGCAGCTGTGCAAACAGGGCCCCAGCGACAATGTTATTACCGTCTCTAGGGTGCTGTTTTTGGCCCGTGCAGAAATGGACTCAGTGTTTTGTGATTCAGAAATTATTATGCATTTCCACAGTATTGTGTTCCATAAGACAAAAATGCAAAACTGGCTAATGCAGTCAGCACCTTTTATTTTTGTTTGAATGCTGATTGTTATTATGGTAATAAACATGTAAGCTTCAAAAGAGTATTGCATCATGCATTTCAACCTGGTGCCTTCTGTAGTAAGTAATTCAAAGCTGATTCCTTCTTTCTTTATTTCACTTTTGGCCTGGATGCCGCTCTTTTATATCCAGTTTATCAGTATTCCAAGAAGGAATACTTTGGATCGGCACTCTCCATGACAACTTGCTGTACTGCTCTACTTCCCGAATCATTCATTTATATGACCTGAACTCATTCACCAGCTTTTGGGCTCATATCAACGGTCGAATAAGTAATCTCTGCCTTTGTAGAAGTGATGGGAAGTCCAACAGGGTAGTTGCTGTGGGTGTTGAAAACAGGTACGTATTATTAATGAAAGCAGAAAATAAAAGCGGTCCATTGCTTTTGTGGAACAAAAATTAAAACTCTTTATCTCTGTAATGTGAACAAGGTTATTGTTAGAAACCCAATACTATGAGAAACATAATGCCTATGATGCCTCTCTAGCTAAATATCTCAGTATTACTATCGGAATAATAACTCTTTGGAATAAATATCGAGAGTATGGAGAATGATAAAGAAGTTGACCAGTATTGTTTTTTAAATATTATTTGTATCTGTTTCTTTTCAAAGTTTAAGAATATTCTCTCTTCATGGTGGGACAAAGTTGTGCACCATTCTGCCACCCCCTTATCCCTCTGGGCTGCAGCCAATTTTAAGCTTCACCTACAACCGAAACAGTGGAACTGTTTATTTACTTGTGACACCCTGGGATATATGGGTCTACAACGCAAGGTAGTAAATGATGGCATTTTCATTTTCACAATAATAGTAAAAATAGCATAAATATATATTATTTAAAGAAAACCAGGGGGGCAGTGTGGATTAGAGAATCCACAGTTATGCAGATGCGGGAAGTAGATAGCAAATATCCCTTCTGCCTGTAGATCCTTAAAGCAAAATCCACAGAATATAGCAGGGGTTTTCCATAATTGACTGGAGTTTATGATTGGCACAATTTTAATGAAGTTTCAGTCTAATAGATAAAAAGAGATAGCACTATGGAAATAAAATATCGTTTTAGGTCAGAAATGTGGCAGCATCATTGACCGTTATCTTCAGTGGGTATAATAAAAATATTGTTACAAATGTACACAAAACAGTCTACTTTCATGGAACAGCAGTCTAGCTGTGTCTTAGCACTGAACTACAACTGACTCAAAACATAAAAAAATAACCACTGACATCTATCCACAAAGTGACATATCAGGTTGCCACTAAAGAGCCAATTAATAAACTCTTCCTCTGTTGGGCGTTGATAATGTTTGAATTTTAATGTCAAGTCAGGCTTTAGCATCTGCATTTCAGAATTACATTTTAGGAGAAACAGAGACAGGGAAAAGAGTGAGATATGTAAATGACTGTCATTTTAATGCACTGACTTCTGTCCAGTTTGCTGATTCTGGAGAACACTGTCTAAGAATCTCTTTCAGAAATTCCTAGACCAAGGAATTCATTCTGCCTTGATCAGAATATGGAGATGTGAATGCATACTCAAACTTGTCATTGGTATTTCTATCAACGTAAACATTTAGAAGGCTATTCTTATTGCAAACAATGAACAAAAGCAGATGTTGGATAGGATAGGAGAAAACATAATAGTCGGTACAGGGGCATTTCAACAAGATAACTGAGTGTGGTAGTCAACACGAACATGATGTTTTTATTTCAATGTCATTACTATGAACCTGACTGAGGCAACCTGATTGAACCCAACTTGCTTTTAGCAGTATGGCTACAATATCTGTACCATTCGTCTACTCTGCAATCTACCTAGAAACTCATTTGAAATTCTTATGAGATGGGAATCATCATTCGGTTCATTGTTTGGAGAAAATCTGTTTGCACGTTCTTTCCACAGAGGACAAAGAGCTTCTCTTTTTATTTTAATTTGTATGGCAAGCAGGGGTGTATCTGCTATGGGGACATAGGAAATCAAATGTTCCCGGGTGCTCCCCAATTGGTCACGTGGGGGACGCAAAAAATCCAGGTTCCTTTGTGTTTTTTTTATTTTTAATGTTTTTTCAGTTTTTGGCAGCACCAAAATTTCAGGGATTTTTTTTGAGACACTCCTGATGATACCACCCAGGTTTGGTGAGGTTTGGTTCAGGGGGTCCAAAGTTATGGACTCCCAAAGGGGTGCCCCACTCCCCATTGTTTCCAATGGAAGCTAATAGGAGATGGGGCTACACCTTTGAGGGTCCATAACTTTGGACCCCTGAGCCAAACTTCACCAAACCTGGGTGGTATCATCAGGAGAGTCTACTAAAGATACCCTGTCATTTAGGTGCCGCTAGCTTAACAATTGCACCCCTGACAGCAGGTACCCCCAAATTTCCCCAGATTCTCCTTTTAAATCCACCCCTTTCAGCATGGATTTAAAGGGAGAATCTAAGGTCCCCAGTTTAAACATTGAAAGTAATGCTGTTTCAGGGTGGGAAAGAATCCACCCCAAAACAGCATAACTTTCAATGTTGTTTTAACTGAGGACCCCAGATTCTCCCTTTAAAGTGGATTTAAAATCTGGGCTCCCTAGTTTAAACACCATTGAAAGTGATGCTGTTTGGGGGTGGATTCAACTGGAGGTGTTTTGTGAGAGATGCTGCTGACATTTTTTTGGTTAATGTTTTGGTGGGGGTGATTTGTGGGAAATTTACATGCTTAATACCCATTTGCACTGGCTTGGAACCTCATAGGGTTGGTGTGAGGACAAAATTAGGAGAGTTGGTGGGGAGAGAACTATGTATGTTTTGCTAGGGGTGGGTGGTGTTTTGTGAGCTGATACAAAAAAATCATTGTTTGATCGTGGTGGGGGAAGGTGGCCGCCCATACCGGGGGGGGGGGGGGGCCCAGATTTTGTCCCCGGGCTCCGGTTTGCCTAGATACACCTCTGATGGCAAGCCATTGACTGTCAGACATCTCTGTGTGCTGAGTGCTCAGCAAGCCACAGAGACCTTTCATTCTCAAGGGGTTGTTGGATTGGATTGTCTTTTTCTTATTAGAGATTTCATGTATTTTCCCACCTAAGGTAATCAGACCATTATAACTTGACAAGCTCTAAGTTTTATTTATCTCAATAAAACAAATTGTTTACCTGGTGACATTATCATCTGTGAAGAGGATGTTATGGTAATCATCGAAGACAAACAAAATTGCACCAAAGGTAAAACAAACAAGAAGGAACATGTTGGCATGCCACATGTTTAAAAGTGCATCTTAATGTGTGCGTGCGTGCGTGCGTGCGTGCGTGCGTGTGTAGTCAATTCATAGCTGACTCATGGCAACCCCTGCAAGGAGCTTTCAAGGCAAGTGCATTATCAGAGGTGATGTGCCATTGCTGTGCTCTGCAGTCTGCCTTCCAAGGACTGACCCTGCTTAACTTCTGAGATCTGATGGGAATACCATGCAGTCTTCCCTCCCACGCATCTTAATACATATGCTCATGTCTATACAGATGAATGCCCATTTCTTGTTATGAATTTTGTTGTGGCAGTGTGTGTTTCCTGCCAGAGAACCACTTCCTTGAACCACTTCAAAAGTCACTTGTTTGGGAAGGCCTAGAAGGTCTTTATCATTGAATTTGATTCTGAACCAGGCTTAAGACTGTGAATCTGAAAACCCACACACTGGGCCCAGGGAGACAGGAGTGGAAATTTCTCTACAAACCAAAGGGAAGAAAATATAGGCTGTTCCACACAGGAATGAATCTCTGCTTCGTCTGCATTACCAATGCAAATGCAGAGACCTCTGAGGTGGTCATGGGGCTTCCACATGGTGGATTTTCCACACAAAACCCCCACAACTTCTGCATAAATTCCTCCTTCTTTAGTTTTTCCCTTCTGCAGCAATTCTGTAATGGTTCTTGGGAGTGTGATTGTTAGTGTAATCATGGCAACTTACCATTTTTTCTGGTTTTCTTCAGGCAGCTGCTATGGAGTAGTATTTACATACAAATTGTATCACTCAGTCTGAAGCGCCACTTCACACCTTTCATTTCCTGACCTTGACGCATGGTAAAATCAGTGCACAGGGTAGTTTGAAATGATTGAGCAGTGAATTCCCACCTCACTCCAGCCATCTTGGAGTTTTACCTATCCAAGGAATCCAGACAAAAACTAGCTGTACTCTCTTCCCCTACCCCTGCCCCCCCCCCCCCAATATCTACACCCAGAAATAGCCAGAGACATTTTAAAAAATGCAGATTGAGAATTCAGGGGAACTGATTCTTCAGTGCAAATAAAGAATACATTGTAATTTTAAAATAGCACATTAGCACACCGTTTTCATTTAAAAACTTGCAAAAACCACCCAATGGGAAAACATTGACTGCAAGGAGTTGACTGGAAAAAATGAGACTGATGGGGGCGGGGGTGGGGCTTTGCAGGAAGAAAAATGCCTAAAATTCCTTACAGATGACACAATAATGTGCTTGGGCATCAAAACAGGATGGTTGCCATTTGGTGTTGATAGAAATCTAAATAAGAAATTTTCAAAAAGGGAAACATCTGCGTGGAAGCAGGCCACAGACAGTCCTCAGAACACTGTCCTGGGAGTAACTCATCTTAGTGGATCTGAGTAGGATTCTGAATTGCTCTCTGTTTAGGATTGCTCTCTGAATGAGTTATTGCACTTCAGAATGTAACTACAGCTTCCCCTCCCCCACTCAGCGCCCTAGCTGGCCCTGTTTTAAACCTAAGGCCTTTTGTTCTGACCTGTCTACTCTTGCCAGAAAAGGCATTGCCTCAAACAATATGCTCAGTGAATTGCAACATTTCAATTGAATCGTCAGCCCTAGTGCTTTAAAGATATTGTCCACCCCTAATCCTTAATGATTCATTTGGGATTAATTCTTAAGAGATTTTTATCTCTGATGATTGGGTGAGGTTAGCAACTGACCTTGTGAACTTTTGAAGTACTTGTCAAATCAGGTTGCAATTTTTATTATTCAGCGTTCAAAGGTTGTTGGTATATTGGGTGCTTCTCAATGGAAGCCACTTTTTCTCATTTATTGGAATATCTGAGCACAGAGTTTTCCCCGGAAAGGTTTACAGTCTCACAGAAACATTCTTTCTCAGCCTAGCCCAGGGGTCGGGAACCTTTTCCCCTCAAAGAGCCATTTGGCTCTCACCTCACCTCAAATTCTTGGCTCTCACCACCAAAGAGAGCCATTTGGCTTCCACCCCCCACTCCCACTTTGCACTTCTGCTCCCCCCCCGCCCACTTCGGCTGACTCTGCTTCGCTGCCGCCGCCTCCTCCCTCCCCCCGCCCACACACACCCCCCCCCCAAGTATGGTTAGTTAGATGTGCCCTCGGCCTCTGCTTCCTGCAGGCATGGGCGAAGAGGGGCCCGGCGGCTCGGCCTGCCCAGCCGCCAGGAGAGCGCCCGCCCCGCAAGCAGCGGGGTGGGCAGGAGCCAGAGCCCGCGGCGCGGCCTCACCGGCCGCGGGCTAGATATGTGCCTGCCCTGCTTCCTGCAGGGCGGGCGAAGAGGGGGCTGGCGGCTCCGTTCATGGAGCCGCAGAACAGTGGCGGAAGAGCCGCATGCGGCTCGCGAGCCGCGGGTTCCCGACCCCTGGCCTAGCCTCACAAAAGGCTCATGGGACTTTCCTGTCCCTCCGCAGATATTTGGAACCCAGTGAAAGTTTATTCCCTGTGACTTGGAGCCCAAGTGAGGCAATAGCCACACCATTTGGTGGGCTATTGTGAGGAAGGCACAGGGGGTGAACAGACGCCTTACTTCCTCTTCCATCAGTGGTCTGCATTCCACAGCTGTCAGCATCATCTTCTGACAGATTCCTGGATCTATTCCAGGGTCATTGTGAAGATAAAATGGAGGAGGAGATAACTGTACACTACTGTGAAGTTCATGGAGGGAGAGTAGGATTGATGTAATAAATAAAAACAGATAAAAATAGGATATAAATAATACCAATGACCAACAAATTAACAGAGACAACACAGAACAAATACAAGCAGAAAAAGAATAGCATTGGCCAGTAGAAAGGTCTAGAATGTCCGCTCAGCCCTAGGACAGCACAAATGCTGCACTGAAAATTTCTGAAAGTCAAAAAGAGTGCTTACAGATTAGCTTCTTGGTGCGGTTTGTTCTATTATTTCCATGCAGCTAGCAGAAAGTGCTGCCATGTTTTCCTACTTAATCACCTTCTGAAGACACCAGAATATCAACATGATAGAAAGATGTGGTGCATTCACTTGGATGCACCTTCTGGTATCACATGGCTCTGTCCTGCTCCCACTTTTTGACTTGGGTCTAGAATTGAAATGGAGGCTGGTGCAGTTGGATTAGAATTGATCCTGGTTCACCCTAGATGATAACTAGTTGGCTACAATTTGGGCTAAATCAAGGTTCTAAGAACTTTTCAAATGCAGATTAACATAGAATATGTTATAATATAGTGATCTGGAAATTACCAGGTGCATGTTAACTATTGCCAAGTCAGAATTATCCAGGAAAGGTTGCAGCCAGTATATCAACATAAAGTGGCATATAGTACTCCTAACTGCTAATGCCATGTGATCATTCAAGAGCAAAGATTGGTCAGAAAAGTACCCCTCAAACTGCAAATCTGAGTCTCCATGGGAATCACAACCCCATCCAAAACAGGTTGTATAACACACCTTGCATTAACCGAACCACCATCTAACAACACCCCCATCTTGGCTTGATGGAGGTTTCATTTTGTTAAATGTCATGCAGCTCTTAATTGTCTTTAAGCATGACAGCATCACTTTAGTTATTTTAGCTTCTAGGCACAGTTCCAGCTTGATTTGATCTAGAACCCACCGATTTGTCTTTTTGGCAGTCCATGGTATGAATAAAACTCTCCTCCATTTCAAAGGAATCTCCTTTCTACCTGTCAGCTTCCTTCATCCTCCAACTTTCACACCCGTACATAGTAATAGGGAGTACTATGGCATGAATAACTTGACTTTGGTCACCACTGACACATCCTTCCACGTAAGAATCTTTTCTAGCTCCTTCTTGGCTGCCCTTCCCAGTCTCAAACTACTTCTTCTTTTCTGATTACATTCTCCATCATATTTGATGATAAAGCCAAGGCATAGAAAGTCTTGAATAATTTCAGTTTCCTCGCTGGCATCCTTAAAGTTGAGTAATTCCCCAGTTTCATTAAACAGACTCTTTGATAGAGAAGAGCTAACATAGCAATCTATGAAGGCTCACATCAGTCTATTTTACAGCTAAAATTTGTTCTCATTCCAGGACTGACCCTGCATGTAGAGCAGCAGTGTGGACTACGCAAGAACTTCAGCAACACTTGCATAGAAAACACCCGTTAGCTTCGTGAGTTCTTTTATCCCTCTTTGTAGATTTAGTTGTTGCCAATGAAGTACGGCCTGTTCATCCAGGACAGGCATCTGTTCAGTTTTCTGGTCCAATTCAGCCTTCTTTCGGCATTGATAGAGCATTTAAACCCAATCAGTTGATGTACATGCTTATCTTCTTAACTGGTTACAGTAATTTCAGATCATAGCGTTTTGAGAACACCAGATGTGATCCTTTGTCAGCAAGGGGTGATGAAGGCGAGCAGAAGGTAAAGAGCCCAGAAGACACTTGCATTTAAGAAAGTTTTGCGTGCTGAACATTTCTTGAACACTCAATTTCTTGGAGCTTTACTGGTGAACTACAAAGCCTGGAAGTCAGGAGGCAGTTTTCACTTCATTTGTGGGTTAAATCGGAAGCATCCCTTTAGGAATCTGAATGAGTCATAATCTGTTGGGAGTGAAATGAGATTTACATTTTGATGAAACTTTGATGACAAAACGGTAACGGCATTAGGAGTCGAGATTTTAAATGCCTAAGCTGTATGCAAATAATATAAGCATATGATAAAAGAATTTGCTGGAAGCGGGAAATCCATTTTGTATTATTTTAGCTTTTATTAATTTTGTGAATGGGTAGCAAATGGAACCATACCGTAAATTACATGTTTATACTGAGCTTTTGGAATGGTGCAGACTGTAAACCTATGTATGTAGAGGGAAACTGATTTTCTCCAGTGGTGCTAAGGTAGGACAGTCATAACACATGAGAAATATGTCCTGTTGGTCTTTTGCTGATGACATGCAAAGGGGAGGAGCTTCTGAACAAAGTAGACTTCATAATTTGCTATTTTGTTTTCAGATCTGCAAGGCTGTGTTGCTCACTATTTTCACTGTTTCAACCTTGAAAAAGATAAACAAAGGGATTCATGCCCAGAATAAATCTACAACAGGTGCAGAGGTGGGATCCAGCAGGGTCTCACAGGTTCCCGAGAGTAGGTTACTAATTATTTGTGTGTGCCGAGAGGGGGTTGCTAATTGGTGATTTTGCCACGTGATTTTTGCTTTAGTTACACCCCTCCTCTCAGCAGTAGCGCGCAGAACTTGAAAGAGTCTAGCAGGAGGTGCACCGGTGTGTGTGGCAGCCTGCGCCTGCGTGCATTCACTTCCCGCCTGAGGACCGGCGCAGCAGCTGGGTCCTTGCCACAGCCCCTCCCAGGAATGCCCCGCCCCCATCGTGCCCTGCCCAGCCCCATTGGTGCTACGCCACAGTTTGAATCCCGCCACCATGGGAACCTGTTACTAAAATTTTTGGATCTCACCACTGGGCAGGTGGAATGATGTCAGCTGCCGTCTCTCGATGGGGGTTCAGCTTGTTGCTGCACTGTCTGTCAAGAGCCGAGGTGCATTCCTAGGCGCCTTCTTATCAATGAAGGCCCAGGAGAATTGTGCTTTTCACATTTTATCATCTTCGACAGGTGAGACAGCTGCATCTTATATCTTTGGAATAGCTGATTTAGCCACAGTGATCCATACAACGGTAATTTCTAGGCTGGATTACTGCAACCGCTCTATGCAGGGCTATCCTTGGGTCTGCTCCAGAAACTCCAGCTGATCTGGAATGCAGCACTGAGGGTTCTAACTGGAGCCTCGTGGCGAACACACATTAAACCTGTGCTTTGCCAGCTGCACTGGCTCCAGGTGGAGTACTGGATCAAGGACAAGGTTTTAGTACTGACCTAAGTGGTCTGGGACTAACGTACCTGCAGGATTGTCAAAAATACACGATAAAAAGGATTAATCATGTGCTTAGGAGCAGCCTAACCTTTTACAGACATATGTTTCCGCAAGGTCCCAAGGAGCTTACTAAAAAGCATTGCTAGGGCAGTTTTACTAGTAGTTGTATGTGAGCCCTTTTCATCTATATCCACAAATTGAATGTTACCACAATTTACATTGATTATTTTATTTCAATAATTTTAGAACAAGCAATGTTAATTATTTAATGTTTTGCTGTATTTTAAATTTTACTTCAAAAATTGGTCAGAATCCCAACATAAAATTGCATGTAATCTGGCTTTCATCCAATATGTACACCCACTTACTTGGAGCAATGTGCTTTCCTAGATGTATACAGAAGAATGACTATTTTCAACATACTCAAAAAAGAAATTTTAGAGCTTCAATGAGATGTGAATGCCTTTGCAGCTTATCCTCACCTTTGTGCTACTCAATAGACGAAGGACTGGTTTATGCAGATAATCAGGAATTTCTGGTTCTTGGCATGCAGGTAAAAAATTGTAGAGATATGAATCTAATTGAATTAATGCGCTACATATTTTCTGTTATTTGACAGCCATATAGTATGTGAGCATGTTTTGTGGTTGTTAATAGAAGTCGTGCATTCTGCAAATGTTTACGTATTTTTAAACACAGACAGACCAGCGTATTCATACATTTTAACTGCTTATTATGGATTAATGCTGATGAAAATAGCATCCTCCAGAACACTGTTTAGTACTTAATTCAGTCTTGGGATTTCCCATATTATTTAGGGAAATGCCTGAAGACAGCCATGTAACAAAGTGAGGGAGTGCTGCTGGAAGCATAAAATGGTTGCAAGAATTCCCAGGGAGCAGATTAAGATATATTTCAAATTTAAAGTAACACACAAATTAAAATCCAGGAAAACACAGATTGTGCATTTGATGTTTTTTTTTTTTTTATTCAGCAAGCATAGGAAAATACTTTATGCCCCTGGTCCAGTTTGCTTAGTATTGTCTGTTCTGGCAGAAGCTGCCAGCATGTCAGGCAAGAGGCCTATCTGAGTCCTTGTTAATTGGAAGGGCTTTGACTTGGTCTGTGCAAAGCAGCCTTGAGATCCAGTAGTGGTGCGAATGGCAGAGTGTAAATAGTTTAATGAATTAATTCATAAAGAGTGGACTGGCCCTGTAAGGAACAGACTGTGGCCCTGCTCGCTCAACAGGGAGGTAATAACTAGAGATGGGAGAGCTCCCTCTCACTCCCTGCTACCTTACTCATTCACTTTTAAAGAGACCTGTAAACAGAATTCCAAGACTATATTAAAGGAAAAAGAAGAAATGTTATCTTCCTGGTAGTTCCCAGAACATTTGTTAGTACATGTCTGGGATTCTAGGAACTGCAATTCTCCAAATGTACTGGGTGGAGAATTAAAGTATAAGTGAAGAATAGAAATAATTGTTTCTCTTTTTAGCTGTCTCTTCCCTCTACCACATCACTCAACATCTGTACAATATATAAATTGGGGTGTGTGTGTAGAATATTGGGAAGGGAGAATTCTTCTCTGGCTTAGATTTGCCATGCAAGTGAATGAGGAGCTGTCTGGGAAACTCTTTTTGTGCTCCAAGCCTAAAAAAAGAACTTTGTCATCATCTCTCAAATCAAATTTCATAATGTGGAATTAGAGGCCCATAGGGCATTTAAGTCTAGACTCTAAAATTGATCTAATGACTCTGCTGGCAAAACACATGTTCTACCACTGAGCTATGACAGGAAGCTACTGCCAATCACAGTAAACAATACCTGACTGGACATCGGATGTGGAGCCAATTAAACTAGGGAAAGATTAGGCTTGCCAACTCCACATTGGGAAATCCCTTAAGGTTCTGGGGTGGAGCCTCAGGAGGATGGAGCAAGGGGAGGAGAAGGGCCTCATAAAGTACACTCTCCAAAGCCACAATTTTCTCAAGGGGAATTGATCTTTGTAGGCTGGAGATAAATTGTAATGCCATGAGATCTTCAGGCCCTACCTGAAGATTGGCAAGTCTAGGAAGAATAGATAGAGCAAAGAAATTCACTAAGCAAAGGGAAGGAATAAGGGCTATATAAGCTGAGCTCCAACTTCACTTTTAAAAAGCCCTACATTTGAGTCTGTCCTCTACTGCTGGTCCCAATACAGTATTTATTTATAAACAGGCAAGGATCTACAGGGACTTGTAAAGCTGCTGCTGCTGCTGCTGCTGCTGCTTCTTCTTCTTCTTCTTCTTCTTCTTCTTCTTCTTCTTCTTCTTCTTCTTCTTCTTCTTCTTCTTCTTCTTCTTCTTCTTCTTCTTCTTCGTCGTCGTCGTCATCATCATCCCTGAAAGCTCCTATAGCCTCTCTGTTTTTCCTGTTTTGTTTGCCTTCACTAGCCAAACTATTTTATCCGTTGCCCTGCATTCAGCTTCCCCTGTTTCTTTCTCTCTGACAGCCTCTATCCCGAAAAACGATGCTCAAGTTGTGCACTGTCAGCCAACTCACTTTCTCCCGTATATCGTTCCCTCATTGTTTCCTCTTTCCCTCCTCCTGGCAATTTCCATATCCTCACTTTCCCCTTTATTTACTTCATTAATACTAACTGTGGTCCACAATGGGGACTAACAGCAGTTTACAGCATTCTCCTCTCCTCCACTTTATTCTTACAATAATCCTATGAGGTAAGTTAGGGTGAAAATGTTTGTCTGATCCAAAGTCACCCAATACACTACACTGGCTCTCATGAGGTGGCTGCTGTTGAACAGTAGCAAACAGCCAGTACTGGGTAAATAATGCAAGTCATCTCCTGTAACTGCTACTAGGCTGAATTTTATTGAAGTTGCCCAACAGCAGCCATTGAGGGCAGAAAGATCTGTCTTGGCCAATGGTTCCAATCTCCTGATTTAAGTATTCACATACTTGGCCAAGCTGAGAATTAGATATCCTGATGATAATGATTAACTCATCTGTTCTTCCACTATTCCCAAACTAGATTTTTATTGTTTTTCTAAATCAATTAATAATAATAGTTTTAGTTTTTTAAAAAAATGTTATTATAATCAAAATATGTATCAAATAGTAATCATTCTGAAATATTGGAAGTGATTCAAGCACATACAATTTGTACAGAGCATTTGAGTTATAAAA
>NC_059427.1:48868326-48918649 GCF_021028975.2 Sphaerodactylus townsendi | reverse complement strand
AGTTTGGTTCAGGGGGGCCAAAGTTATGGACCCTCAAAAGGGTAGCCTCGCCCTCCTTAGTTCCCATTGGAAAGAATGGGGGATAGGTACGCAGCACAGGGGTTCCACATAACTTTGGCCCCCCTAGCGCAAACTGCACCAAACTTGGAGGGTATCATCAGGACAGTCTCCTGATGATGCCTGAAAACCCCAGTGCGCATTATGTTTAAAAATGCGCCCCCTGCAGGCCGAAACGTGAAAAAAACACCAAAAAATAAAAACGCAATTCGGCTGGTGATCCGAATCCCATGGATTCGGATCTGTTAGGATTCGGACAGCTCAGATTCGGACCCTGCTCGTCCGAATCTGTCCGAATCAGTGCAGATTCGGTAAAAATCCAGATTCGGACTGTCCGAATCTCCAACCCTAGCTATGGCCCATTGATGTGTTCAGATTTGGGAGCTGAGACATGTTCTATAATGTGATGGTGGCTTTGAGATGACCTGGTGCAAAAAAAATCATTCTTTGGTTGCAGTGGGGGAGAGTGGCCTCTTCTCTGCCTTCAGAGAATACAAACTAGCAACCTGTGTGTGTCTTCAGTGTGACTGTTTGTTTACTCAGGGACTCACTACAGAGTCCTTTAATCTGACTACCCTGTCCCTCAACCAGAGAAATCTTTAAACCACAGAGAATGACCACATCCGTTCTCTAGCTCACTCTGAACAGAACTCTCCTCAAAATCTCTTCATGCTGATTTGAGAACTCTCCATCAAACAGCCAGCCAATCACAAGCAGTCTTCACAACTCCTTGGGTGCTGCATTCCAACCGCAGTAAATATGGCTAAGTGTTAGAATTCATCACAGAGAACATTCTGGACAGGCCCCTTCAGTACTACGGCACAAGGTCTGTTGCTGTCTGCCTACTGCCTGGTGGTAATTTAGAAATGTTTAAGTAGGGGCTGACAATGTTCTATTCTCCCAGGCTATTTAGATTCCTCTTCCCTGTTAAATTTTATTAGTTGTTTTTATCAGATTGGCATGCTTTTATCCATGGTCCTGTAAAATTCTTTTTCTGTTTTTGTGTTGGATTTTTAAAAGGATTTTGCAATCTTCCTAATGTTACATTTGATCCAGTTATTGTGTTTTTTTCTGGTACAGCTTTAAATTGTTTTGTTAGATTTTGTCTGTACCTTCTGTTCTTCACCCAGTAGCTGGTTGTTTTATTATTTTGGGACTTATTTCTATTACAAGTATATAGCTAAAAATTAATATAGAGAGATGGGGTGTAAACATTTTAAACGTAATAATGACAATAATAATGGAGAAGCAAGCAGGATTCACAGAGAAAATTACCTGTCTTGCCATAGAAGATATCATGTTGGACTAGGATCGGGGAGATCCAAGTAGGTACCATGTTGAACTAGAATCTGCTTCAAATCCCCAATCTTCCAGTCTCACTCTCTCAAAGTAACCTACCTCACAAAGTGGCTGTTGTGGAATATAGAGGAGTAGAGAACAGTTTTTGTCCCCATTGGGGAGAAAAGCAGGGTGTGCATTTTGAAGATCTGCCTGTGTTCCAAAAGAATAGCAAATGTTGTTTTTTGCAATAGCACAATGCACATCGAATATGGGTGTTTCTTGAGCATCTATAGTACACTTGCTTGATGTCTGTTCTTCTTTTCACCCTTTCAGGCGTCCTATCCCATTTAGTTACACATCCTTGAGCTTCTTGTTAGTCAAAGCAAAGAAGAAAGAACAATCCTGACTACACATGAAGGCTGTTGACTTGTCCATTCAGAACTGTGTCCACAATATCAAGGAGACTGGCAAGAGCTGCTTGAAACAAACTCTGCGTGGAGCTAAAAGGCAGCGTAGTGTGAAGGCCTGCACTCTGGGTCAGCCAAGCATAACATTCTGGCACACCCCTGACAGTACAGTCAGCTCCATTATTGCCACACAGGGGGAGTGGGAAAGGGGTGTTGTCAGATGCTCTGAAAGGAATAAAAGAACAATGTCTGTGTTCTATCTGTACTGGCTGGCATAAGAGGCAAAACAGTATTCACCACGTGCAAAGGGGATTGATAACTGCTGCTGATCCGGGACTATTCTTTATTGATCCCCCCTCCCCTCACCCTGAGTACCTGAAGGTATATTATATTGTATAAGCAAGGGCTTAATTTCTTATGTATATCTGCACATATATTTGTTTTGCCTTCCCGGAGAACAGCTGGTGAAAAATGTGTTGGAGAGACAGATTGTTTTCATGTATATTTTGTCTTTTGCTAAAAAATAAAAATGGGGCATGTTGTGTAAATGTAAATTATACATCCACAGACAGATTTCCAAGCTATTTAGGTCCACAGATGCAGGTGTAAAATGCCTTTGCAGTTTCGTGTTTAACTGTTGCAGTTGTTTGTCCTCAGTGGACCACTGGATGCATTTACTAGTTGCTTGTTTAGGCTGCTGAGTAATTACAGCAGGCAATTGTCATTTGTTCATGGGCAATTAGGCTTGCAGTTGTGCCTGAAGCATGAAGCACTTCCATCCTCCATGCATGTTTTTAATGCATTCATGTGCATAAACAGAATGAAATTTGGAATGTTTGCATTACCTGACTATATGTCACCTGTGCAAATCATTCAAAGATGTGGATCAGGGGTGTCCTTCAGGATATCAATGTGTCCTTCACACATATCATTATTTTTTTCTGTGAAATATATCTGTGAAATCAAGATAACTCTCAGGTGAGAGAGCAGTGCCTGTCCCTTATTTACCCTTAACTTCCAACACCTCCCCGGAAATGAATATCAGTTCCTATTTTGGCATGCTGGGTTCCTGCATGTATGTCTACTAGAAGACCACTTGCTTCTATATGAGCGTGTTGAAAAATTAAAATCTACAAAGATCTTTCTGTGGTTTCTATCATTCCACCACATTCAGAGATGAGGTGGATAATCAACCAAGAGAAGTGAGTACCTGGATTGTGAACTCCAGCCACCTAATCTTCTTAGTTTTGAGCCCCAAGCTAGAACTTTTGTATTCATACATCCAATTTTTTGATTTAAAAAATAATGAGAAGTATTGATCTTCATGGTGACTGTTTTTGATGCTTGATGAGCTTAATCACTGTCATAGTGAGTTTTAATTGTGGATTTTACTTTGCCAGGGTCCGACTAAGGAAGGCAGTACTGTGTAAGGAAGCAATAGGTCTGCTTCGCTTGAGGTAACAAAATACCTTGAGCAATTTCTGTATGTAACAGTTGAATTGTTGTACCTCTGGGGCACTAGTTACTTCCAGCAATGCTCTGGTGAGGCAACATATCAGCTTCTAAATAAATAAACATGCTTTGCTATTACTGTTATTCTGGATAGCTCCAACCTAGCCTGCTTTTGTCAGATCTCATAAGCTAAACAGGGTTGGTCCTCGTAAGTATTTGGAAGGGAGATTACCAAGGAGAGCCAGTGTGGTATAGTAGTTAATACCAGTGGACTCTAATCTGGAAAACCAGGTTTGACTCTTATCTGGGTAACTGGATTTGTTTCCCCACTGCTTCACATGATGCTTGCTGGGTAACCTTGGGCTAGCCACAGCTCAAAACTTTCTCAGCCCCACCTACCTCACAAGGTGTCTGTTGTAGGGAGAAGTAAGGAAGGGGTTGTAAGCTGCTTTGAGACTCCTTACAGGAGAGAAAGTTGGGGTATAAACAGTGATGAAGCCACAAGGGGGAGGTGTGTGTGTGTGCCTGGGGGTGCAAAAATCACCCCAGGCCCCTCCCTCTTCCGCCCCGCTCCCCCCCTGCGCGCCCTCCCCGCGCGCCCCCTCACCCCCTTCCCATACTTACCTTAGTTTCTTTTTCAGAACTTTTTCAGGCTTCAAAAGGCCTTGTTCTCAGTAAAAATGGCCAGAGGAACTACACTTTCCAGGAGACCTTGGGACCTTTTTTTTACTGAGAACAAGACCGTTTGAAGCCTGAAAAAGTTCTGAAAAAGGAACTAAGGTAAGTATGGGAAGGGGAAAGGGGGAAAGGGGAAGGGGGTGCTGCGAAGGGGGGGCGCCGTGAGGGGGCATGGGGGGTGGGAAATGTGAAATGTGCACCGGGTGCAGTTTGGCCCAGCTAAGCCTCTGGGTATAAATCCAATATCCTCCTCCTTCTCTTCTTCTATGAATATCAGGGTCATGATGTGAAGATATGGCAAACTACCTCCAAATATCTCTTGCCTTGCAAACCCTACAAGGTTGCCATGACCTGATAGCACAAAAACTTGGCTGGCCTAAAGGCCGTAATATTAAACTAACCCAAAAAATTAATATTATTATTGTTTGCATTTTTTTAAAAAAAAATCCAGTTCCCAATGTTGCCCTGCTGTGATACTAGAATGTTTGTCTTTGCCCACTGAACTTGATGAATGGCTTTATTCAACAGATGGGCAATAGTGATCAGTAGCCAGTCCAGCCTTCAGGCCAATAGCTACAGAGCAGCATACTGGAGAGGAATTAAAATATTCCATTTTGGTCTCTTAAGAAGTGCCGGCCATAGCATTTCATTAAACCAGCCTCTTAGATGTGGGTTGTCAAAATATTTTACCATCCACTTCTGACCGCCAAGCTCTTTTCTTTTCCCTTCACTGATTGCTCCAGCCCCAGACCTCCCTTGCAGTCACAAATGACAGCATTAGCCATTAAAATCATTCTTTGAATTAATTACCCAGAAATATGCTTTCAAATCTTCCACTCCATGTCACAGCAAATCTAAAGGGCAACCTGGGTGGGGTTTAACACGTGCTGTTTTGACTGGCCTTTTCCAGTTAATGTGGCTGTTAACTCCCTATCAGCACTGTCACTGGAGCAACATTTTTTCTCCTTTTGCAAAATGATGCCGTTTGCACTGGGGGAAATAGTCAGTTTCAGCCTGTTGGAATAGGTTCTTCTCTGTAATTTCTATAAACCCATCAACTGGCCCAAGACACCCAGTGGATGTAAATGGTGCTAGTGCTGAGTATGAGTGAAAGATGTTGGCACCGTGGCAACATGGAACCAGGACGGAAGATGCCAAAGTAGTAACAAGCTACATAAGATCCCAATCTGGAAATTATTCCAGGGAGTCTTCTAACTAAAGCAGAATTCTGGAGGAGGGAAATGCAAAGCGGGAATCATTGGAGGATAACAGCTGCTATATACCTTTTCTAGCTGAACCTTTTATGTGCCTACTTCTGAACATCAGGGACAGCTGAAATTGTTGTCTAAGGAGGGGGCAGAGAGCCTCTTTGTCCACACAGCCATGGTGTGGCTCGTCGTGAGAAATAAAATGAGAGAGATTCACTAGTGCACATTGTAGTAAGCAAGTGGAAGTTCTGAAGGAGTAGGGGCAAGATAGGGGGATGCAATTAATTGGAATGAGAGGGGATATGAGATACAGTATTGGAATATATGGGAGCCAGGAAGACAGGCAGTACAGGAGAGGAATCTGTTGGCATTAGTGATGTTAGAAAGTGTGATCTTGCATTTCTGGAAGAGATAAATTCATTTTTAGAAAGAAAGCATTAAAGTCCTCAATCTCCAAGGTCGCATTCTCGGAAATCTGCCTACGTCACAGCAAACTGGGGTCTGACTAGGCAGGTGAAGATCAGGGGTCTCATTGTATGAATGAGATTTTGGTGTTGGAAGGAAGAAATAGAAGGCACTTGAATGGAGAGGGAAGCAGAGTTCTGGTTGTTTAGAGTAAAAAGTTTGCAGAGCAGCTGTTAAACGTCCAAGGAGAATCCAAGAGAAGATGGAGAGCATCTGTTTTGGGACTGACTCATCCATAAGGAACAATAGGCTAATATTGATAATCCAGATAGGGATAGCTAAGAACTTGATAGTAGGAAAGTGCCAGGAAATAACTGCCATATAAGGGAGCCATAGGGAAAAATGCACATATCGAGAGGAGGAAACAAGATGCAAGGATTTATAAGCAAATGCAAAAAGCCTAGATGTTATATGGAAACAACAAGGTAGCATGGTGTTGTATAGGATGGCTCTGAATGTCAAAGAGGGCATAGAGTCCAATGAACTAAAATAAAACTTCCCCAAATACATATATATGTAGCCTAATGTTAGGGGCATAACATCACCTACCCAACTAAAATTCTGAAGGTGATCTTGAAATGGAGAAAAAATGAGGAATACAATCAGAGAACCAAGTAGTACTATTGGTTTCTTCAACTACTCTTGTGATGACTGGATAGATACTTTTTAATGTAATGAGAAAATGACATGATGAGTTCAGCATTACTGTAAATGGAAAACTGCACCAATGTCCAGCAGACCTACTGACAAAGTGGGCTGGGCTCTAGTCCAAGAAAGCATATGTTTCAATAGATCTCTAAGGTAACATAAGACACCCTTTTTATTTTTGTTTATAGTTTGCATGTGCCAAGTTGCATAAGTTTTAATCTTATGAAGTAGGTTCTAGCCCATAAAATATTATACCACAAGGGGTTGGATCCAATAAACTATAATGGAATCAGTTAACTGAAAAGATTTGCCTCCTCCTCACTACAGTTTTCTCCAGGTTCCTGTGTACTCCTCCCAAGTTGCTGATAAGGATCAGAAGACTGGCTGTTGCAGGTTTTCCGGCTGTATGACTGTGGTCTGGTAGTTTTTGCCCCTAACATTTCACCCACATCTATGGCTGGCATCTTTGGAGGCGTGTCACAGTAAGATGTGTTTTCTTCCATGGCACACATTCCTCTGAAGATGTCAGCCATAGATGTGGGTGAAACATTAGGAGCAAAAACTGTCAGACCACAGCCACACAGCCTGGAAAACCCACAACAGCCTGTTGATTCTGGCTTTGAAAGTCTTTGATCAGGAGATTCTTAGAAATAGAGTGGGGGTACAGGAGAGTGTTCTACAAGCTTGTGCACTAGCCCTTCTGTAAATGGACCAAAGGTTGGGGGGAGAGCATCTGTTTGGCAAACAGAGGGTCCCAGGTCTGATCCCTGGCACCTCCAGTTAAATGGATCCATTGCTATCTGAAGTGCAAAACCTCTAGCCGACGTCCTGGAAAGTCACAGCCAATATGAGTAGATAACACTGACCTCGATGATTAATGACTTAGTTCAGTATAATTAATGACCTAATTCAGTATGAGGCAGAATCATGTGTCCAAGAATGAAAGGAGGGCAACTACTGCATTGTGGAGCAACAACAAACAGCAACAATAACCGCTCAGCTTCTTAAACTTAACAGTTTATTTTTTAAAACAATGAAATGTGGCTAATTGACAATGAAACATTTTTATCATGTCACTGAAAACTCTGGATTTGCCATTCATTCCTGTGGTGGTCTGTTTATTTCTTCTCACAAGGGGAAATTGGCTTCCTTTGCAGAACTCCCTTTTCCCCTCCTTTCTATGATTATTTCCTTTAGGGGATTGGGGGTGGGGGTGGCTGGAATGATTGTTGTTCATCCATATGACACCAGAATTGCAGCAAAGTGGTTGCTGCTTGTTGACTAAACAACTCCCAAATTTCAAGAAAACTGGACCAATAGTTCAAATTCTGTGGGCCCATGAACAAGTTGCACTGGCTCTTTATTTCCCCAGCCACAGGACTTGCAAAGAGCAAAATGACTCCACTCCCATACAGGAGGGAGAAAAAAGGAAACAGATGCTCTCTGCAACTTGTCTCTGAATGTGATTGGCTGGGTGTGTTCCGTGTTCTTCCCTTGCAAGGATTTGATTGGAAGGGAGAGATGTTATTGCCCAGAAAAATCAATGTAACCAAAGAAAAACTACAAGCACATGCCCAGTGGTGGGATTCAAATAATTTTAGAACTGGTTGTTTACAAGCACCATTTTAACAACCGGTTCTGCCAAAGTGGTGCAAACCTGCTGAATCCCACCACTGCACATGCCCCACCTACAATACAGAGCATTTGGGGAGGGGATTTTTTTCATTATACCAACAATCTAGGAAATCACTGTGCTAACCTGCACCAGGAATTTCTGTGTATATCTTCCACTAGACAATTTTGTTAGGCACCCCCCTAATTCTGTTATCGTATCCCAAAAGGACGCTGCAGAGTTGGAAAAAGTACAAACAAGGGTAACCAACATGATTATAGATGGTTGGATCAGCTTTTTTGTGAAGAGAGTTTGGTAAATCTGGGACTTTTTTGTACAGAAAAAAAGGCAGCAGGGGGAGGGGCGATATGATAAAGGTTTACAGAGGTTAGAGAAAGAGGATACAGATAGTTTTTTCTTCCTTTTCCATAATTCAAGAATGTTGCTATTTTACCAGCAAAAGACTACAATTACTTTTCCGAAAACCCTTTTTTTTCCCTGACACACTTATAATTGCAATGTAAACATTTCAAAATGTCTGTTTTATTTATTCTGATGTTTGGTCTTATTTTTTTAAACAAATTGCTATGCTTTTCGTTGCCTATGAACCAGGTCCCTAATTTAGGGGGAGAGGGGAATTTATAACCCAGACCTACATTCTATTTGTCGAGAGTTCAACAAAGTAAGCTACATATAACCAAATGACTGACAGATTTCCATTGCCAGTGCTACGTTCTAGACATCTTAGTCATGTGGGAATTTAGGTGATCTTCTCTATCATCTGTCTCCTCCTCCCTCACCCCATCCCTATACTATTTAGACGACAGCTTGTCTTCCCAAACAGGCTTCTCAAACCAGGAGGGGTTAGACACAAACTCAGCAGGGGTCTACCGACTTAGACGCCGGCAAGAAACAACTAACTGACAGCTGCCTACGGCTAGATGGACTCCTGAAGAGGATTTTGGAAATGTCTATGAAAATAAGACTCCAGCTTGAGATTTCGCATGTGCAAATAAAAATTAAAACAAACCTCCAAGTGCATGTGTGTATAGATACGGGGCGGGGGGGAGAGAGAGAGAGGGAGAGAGAGAGAGAGAGAGAGAGTATATCATTCTGTGGATCGAAGCGGGGTTAAGTTTGTGAAGAATATTTAAGGAGTGAGCAGTTTGGTGCTGAAATAATTGTGAGAGAAAACTTGTGAAGGAATATGAAAGAAAAGGTTTATGTTGATACTCTTTGGCTGGTTACTGTGGCTGCTCACCTGGAAATTAGTCCTACTTAAATTTGTCAGACTATGACTGGCCTGCTCATTATTTTAATTTTTATTAAAATACTCATTTTTCACCTTTAGTTTATACAAATCCATCCCTAAATACTCATTTTACCAGACAGCTGTCAATCTTCCACCAACAGGAAATCAAACATGTCCTCTATGGAGTCCCACATTGGTTTTACTCCCTTTGGTTCCCAAAACATTTGATTTTCAGCCTCAATGTTTTCACTGAATATTCTTTGAAAAAGATGATTTAGGCTGAAACATTTTCAAAACTCCCAGTGAGGTTTAGTGGTTGGACTTTCAAACTAAAATATGGGAGACCCAGCTTCAAATCCCTATAGTACACTGGAGGCTCATTGGATGACCTTGAGCTAGGGCAGTGATGGTGAACCTATGGCACGGGTGCCAGAGGTGGTACTTGGAGCCCTCTCTGTGGGCATGCGTGCACAGAGTTCATCATGTGGGGGGCAGAAAATCACCCCCACACACACACATCTAGGCTGGCCTGGGCCACTGAGCACGACGTGTGCACACTGCGGTGAGCAGGGAGGACACGGCTGGTGGACCTGGTGCCTGTGCTCCGGGTGGCTGCTCCCTGAGGTGGCAGCGCAGAGGAGGCAGAGTTGCTAGAGAGGCAAAGAGCGGTGTGGGTGGGACTTGCTGCAGACTAGAGCAGGCTGCCCACTGCTCAAGCGGGTGGGGCAGAGGAAGAGGGAGTTAACCGGGTTTTTTCTAAACTAAAACCTCAGCATTCAGGTTAAATTGCCGGGTTGGCACTTTGTGATGAATAAGTGCGGTTTGGGTTGCAATTTGGGCACTCAGTCTCAAAAAGGTTCACCATCACTGATGGTGAACTACAGGGGAAAGCGAGCTACAGGGGAAAGCGAGGGCTACAGGGGAAAGCGAGCCTCCCCACAAGTTTTAGCAATTCCCCACTTCAAAAAAAAAAAAAGCTGAGGCAAACTGGTCTAATTTGAATCGCTGTTTTTGAGCACGAAGTCATACTCCCCACTGCAGCTTGTCCCTTCCGAAAGCTTCACTTTCTACCGCAGCTTCAGAAATGGAGCACTCCTCATGACTGCACGTTCGGTGGTGATAAGCGGGGCAGGTCTCTGTTCCGATTGGCTGGAGCCGTGGCCTGATTGGACGGAAGAGTACAAGTCACTATGAGCGGCGGGAAAATTGAAACCCAGAGTCACCCCCTGGGCTTCCCCATTGCCCCACACTCTGTGCAGGGTTTACAAAAAGTTGTTCTTCCAACCAGGAGTGGAAATGATGTGCACTGAGGGGGTAGGAGAGTGGCAGAATCGGGGTGGCTGCGTTGTCGCCGCTGGTGTAGTGGGGAGTACTGCTGGACCCCGGGCTACTTGCCGTGAGTAGGGAGTCGACCCTAGTTACATATTCTCAGACTAACCTACCTCTTTGGGTTTTTTGAGGATAACATGGTGGAGATGAGAATGATGTAAGCATCTTTGGGTCCTCATTATGGAAAAAAGTGGAATATTAACAAAGTATATAAATAATACATATAGCTGAAAATGAAACGCAGATAAAAGGTAGGTTGGTGGGTAAGTTGTTGGGTAGAAATGAGAGAAGGTAACAGGAAAAGTAAGAATATGGGGGCTTCCAGGAGTCAGGAAAGAAGAAATAGTGAGGGGAAAGGGGCTACAGGGGAAAGCCAGCCTCCCCACAAGTTTTAGCAGGTTTCCCATTGTTCAACTAGGGCAGGGGTAGGGAACCTGCGGCTCTCCAGATGTTCAGGAACTACAATTCCCATCAGCCTCTGTCAGCATGGCCAATTGGCCATGCTGGTAGGGGCTGATGGGAATTGTAGTTCCTGAACATCTACCCCCCCCATTGAATCCTGTTCATCAAGCCCTTGGAGTCTTCAGGAGCCAACCCACTTGCAAAGAAGAATTGGACTTGGCAGTATCAGTAGACTGCAAATATAAGGACTTGAAAATGCAAACTGAACAGGACCTTGAAGTGTGATGTTAAATGTTGATGTTATATGTTAAGAAAGTAAACCATTTTGTTTTTTTAAAATTTGTTGTTGCAAACTCATTCCAAGTTCTGCCCCACAGAACCCACAGGTAGAGGTTACACTTACAGGAGCAGGTGCATGGTATTACAGGTGTGTGGTTTATAAGCAGCTGGAAAGGGCTTAGCTGTAGAAGCAACATATCTAATGGCTACTGATTTTGTATCACTTGTTATGAATTGTCTGCTCTGCCTTGGTCTGAATCTCAGAACTTTTGGATTATCCACAGTGAATTTTTGAACTTTTGGTGCTTGAACTTTGGAAGTGAACTTTGTGTGTTTGGGTACTGGGGAAACATGACAGATGCTAATGACAGTGGGGTGACAGATGTGGCTAATAGGAGACCAGAAAAAAGAAAAAAATAGTGAATGGGTGGGTTCAGGTTTGGCCAGCTGTTGTATAGAACTGTGGCTGTCCACAGCCATGGGCCTGACATAACCCCTCTGTCTTACAAGCCCTTCAGAACTCTTACAATGAAGTGTCAGTCTCTCTAGGAACTATAAATTAATAGTATGAAACTAAGCTTTGGATCAGTACCATAGCCACCAAGGCTATTGTCTACTCTGTCCATTCAGGAGGCGAGCAAAAGAATTGAGACAAGGAATAGAGACCCATCATCCAGAATTCTCCAGGACTAAGTTTTTCCCTTATCCTGGCCAAAGTCTTTGCACATAAAACAGACAAAATTCTTATACATTTCTCCCAAAAGAAGCAGCTTTGCCAATGCAAGCAAATAGAAACATTTCTATTGGAGACTCACTCTCCCCCCCTCCCCCATTGCTTCTATTTTATGTGCTGTTCCTGAAAGCAGCTGATAACGATAGCAGTGCTTGAGCAATGGAGAGTGGAAAAACAGCTATTGGCGGAAGCAACCTTGTAAAAGGAGAAGGACCAAGTGGTCCAAAACAGATAAAACGTTGGCATAGTTGAGAGGATGACTGACTGCAGAGTAGCTCTCCTTCAGGGAGTTTAAGCATTTTCCTTATTCTCTGTGCCATTCCCATTCCATTTTGAACTTTCCCATCTCCCATCCTGCAGTCTTCCCTTTTCTTTTTCACAATGCTCTTCATTGAAAAGACTGGGGGGGGGGGGGATGTTGTGGTCCAAACTCTATGCACTAGTCATACTCATCTCCTTCTTTTGCCTTTTGCTATTTCTTTCCCAGCAGCTCCAATGCTAAAGATACTTATTATTTTAAAACCATTTTGTGATTCGTTCTTTTTCTCATGGCAACCATTTTGTGATTGACCCTACCTCCCATGGCAAGTTTAGGACAAAAATTCACCCTGTGAGAGAATCTCTTCATGAAGACAGATAAAAATATGCATGCACTTTCCCCTTTAAGGTACTCGTCTCAAGACCGCCAAATATCACAATCAAGCATGTTGAAGCAGCTTTTCAAGGAACAAATCTCAAACTACTGCCCAGCTAATTGCTTATTATTCCAAGGACAATAGTTCTGACTCTGAGATCAAGGTAAGTGGCTGAGAAATGGATAACAATGTTAAGAAGCGAAGTAGCATAAGCTTTAGAATCTGATAAATTCTTCAGGTGGCCTGGTCAACATCTATTGAGATGTTGTCTCCAGGCAGACACTATCCATTTTAGGCTAGAAAGAATATACAACTTGAAATTGCCGTCTCCCAGAGGTCCCAGCACTTCATCAGAATCTCCTATTGTCCCATTACCACAAGTAGCCTGACGGAGAACATCAAGAAGCACACAAGCTGACATATACAGAGAAACGATTATGTACTCAGAGAAGTTTACTTTCTTTTCTTTACAAGTCCATACTTAACTTACATGCTCATGAGTCCTGATCCTTCTACCTATCTGGACTCTGAAAGATGGATTTAGAGGAGACACCTGGAAATGATATGTGGTTACAAAATGTGAACCAGTGTCTAAAATATCCCATGCATAAATATGTATATAATAAGATTACTCATTAATGCAAGGTATCCACTACAATGGGTTAAAAATCATGGTAGTCTGGGAAAATTGCAGTGAACTTTTGCCAGGATGTCGCATGGGAGTTGGGTTGCCCAATATTTTTGAGACATGGTTGTAATAAAAATTCTTATGAGATGTTGCATTGCACATTCAGTAACATGAAATGTGTAATAATCTGGTTTGCCCTTACAAGCATCAGCTCCAGTGACTGGAATAGAGGAATCTGAGATATGATACTTCTGTACCGCTGTATATGCCAGGTCTGTGCAGTCAGAGGGCAGATGACACTGTAGACTTTCTTACCAGCATGGTTTTCATTTCTTTAATATAAACTGTTCCACAGATTCAGCTCAGATTCTAGTGAAATACAAGTGCATTTTCCAATGTTGATTTCATAATTTTTTTCTCAACTCAGTTAAGTGCACATGCTCTTGTTTGCTGAGCAATAAACCCTTGTTTAGATGTTATCTGTTCAGATTTTACTACTTGATTTTTTTTGTCATGCTATTGCATGCTATTTCCATAGCATACAATACTGTATTCCATAGCATACCTATTATATGCTATTTTCCAACGCATTTTGCCTATGGCTTCATTAAGGGATCTTCTGTAACCAGGAAAAATATATTCATGGAATAAAAAAACAATTCATGAAACATATACAATCAAATTCAATCCATGTGGAATAATTTTTTAAAAGGTTAAAAATCTTAGGAACCTGCAACCTGAAAACCTTTTAGAAAATTAAAGTATTACTTTAGATGAGTCTACAATTATTTAATCCTAGGAAACTAGCTGCAAAATGCATTTAGTATAAAATATTATTAAATAAAATAATGCTTGAAGGTTCTAGCAGAGGAGTGTAGCTATTGCATACTCCTGATTGAAGAATGATACACTCTTTCTATCTGGGATGGTTGTCCTCTTCCACTGAATATGTAGCTTTGGCAGGGTCACACAAGGAATGGTGAGGGGCGTAGGGGACACTCACCTAGCCAGCCAGATTAGCTGAATCAGTCCGGGTGTTTGATTGGGTGACAGATGTCACAGTTAGTAGGGGCATACTGCCCACGGGGACATGTGGGGTCACATGTCCCCAGGCGGAGGCTATCTAGTCATGTGGGGAGGTGGAGAATCACCCCACACCCATCCTCCTTCTCCCTTGCTGCAATGCCGGGAATGGTAGTGGAGGGGCTGGCTTGCCGCCGGGAGAAGAAAAAGCCACCCTGGGATAGAACAGATCCCTTTGTAACCCCACCCCCATGGCTGTGGCCTTCTAGTTGTCTCGTTGCTAAGCAACCACCAAGTAAGTGATGGAAGCGGGACAAGTGTAAGGGTAATGGGGGTCTCGTCTTGCCCCACTCCAAAATGTCCACCTAGGGGCCATAAGGGGTTTGGTGCAGGCGTGTTGAGGGTGGTGCTGTCAGTCCAGCTGGCTATGCAGGGCTGCTGGTGCTCCTGGCTGGCATGGATTTGAGGGCTTCCCAGGCAGCAAGAAGTGTTCCCCTTCCCTACCTCTGAAGATGGCAACCCACTTGCTCCTGTACATTGTGGACAGAGGCACCGGGCAAGTTGCAAGTGGAGCCAGGCTCCCTACCTTTGCAATGGCATTGCCCTCTTGCTGTCTTGCTGGGACCCTTCATGCTCTCGTCTCATCATCACCCCTTCACCCTTCTTTTCCTTCCTTAGCCCTGAGAAGCCCAAATTGGCCCCTTTTCTCCCCATGCAGCATGGGCCAGAGGTGGGATCCAGCAGGTTCTCACAGGTTCCCGAGAGTAGGTTACTAATTATTTGTGTGTGCCGAGACGGGGTTACTAACTGGTGATTTTGCCACGTGATTTTGCCTTAGTTACGCCCCTCCTCTCAGCAGTAGCGCGCAGAACTTGAAGCAGTCTAGCAGGGGGTGCACCGGCGTGTGTGGCAGGGTGCCTCATGCTCAGTGCGTACATTCGCTTTTCCCCCGGCCTGGCCAAGGCCCTTAAGCCACACCCACTTCCAGTAGAATGCCCCGCTTCCCCAGAAATGCCTCGCTGGTCTACACACCCCTCCCGCTTGTGCCCTCGGCCTCTGCCCCCCATTGGCGCTACGCCACAGTTTGAATCCCACCACCATGGGAACCTGTTACTAAAAATTTTGGATCCCACCACTGGCATGGGCTATATACTCCCCCAAACCAGCTCAGAGGGACACCACCCCAATCAAACTGGAGAGTTCTTTGCCATGTTTTCCTTTCTTCTTTGCTGTTGCACAGACACTGGCTAGCGTGATCTCATCAGATTTCCAAAGCTGAGCAGGATCATGTTAGTAAGTGCCTTATATTGTCAGTATTAAAATTCAATGTGTGCAACTACTGTGAAAAAACATCTTGAAATTTGTCCCTGTTCTTTCCCTCCCTCCCTCCCTCCCTCCCTGGCTCTGTGCTGTGTTTTCAATGCTGGGGGGCAATTGGGGGTGCTGGATATAACACCACAAAACATTTTCAGAGCAGTAATAAAACATTTTGAAAGCATTTTAACTCATATGACACTTAAAACACTTTAAAGTGTTGTAACAGTTGTTAAACATTTTGAAAGCATTTTGAAAATGTTGTCAAAAATTTTTATTTCCACTGTGTGGCATGGACCATTGCTGTGTTCAGATTTGTGAGTTGGGGCATGTTCTATAATGTGAAGGTGCTTTGAGATGACCTGGTGCAAAAAAATGTTGTTTAGTCGTGGTGGGGGAGGGCAGCCGCCCATACGAGGGGGGGGGGCAGAAAACTCAGATTTTGCCCTGGGCTCCATTTCCCCTAGATATGCCTCTGACAGCTAGATGTCTGTTGTGAAAGGGCTCAGGACAATGACTGTTTCTCCCTTCCTGAATACTGCAAAAAACTGAAAAAGAGTAAAAGCTGAAAAAAATTGAATGTAGTCCTGGAGGTTGAGCTTCATGGCGTTAGAATCAGACAGCCAATAGGAAGTCCCATTCTGGAAAGAGATTCTGGCATAAATAAAAGGAACAAATCAGGACGCCTCTAAGCAATTGGCTCAGTGGGTATAATCAATTTCCCAGCTGCTACTTTTAATTAACTCTGTGGCCACTCTTTGGCCCAGAGTTTGCCCAGTGGTGGGAGGTAGCAACACTTTCCTGGACCATGGTTATGCCAGCAGATTGACAGCAAGGCTTAGAATTTATGAATTAGGGATTTTTTTTAAAAAAAAATCCCATGCCTAGGAGCAGTGTAAAGTAAATTTCTCTATAACCATTCTTTATAATCTGGGGAGATGCCCAAAAGATTTGGTTAATCAGAGAAACTGGAACACTGCATCTGCTCTTTTGTAAGCTGTAATCAGCAAACTATGTGAGGTTTTACTTTGCCTATAGCTGTAAATAATAGAGCCCTCTTCCTTAAACATAAACAGGAAATCCTCTTGGAAAGGACAGGCTTTGTGTCCTTAATACTACCAGGGCCAGCATGGTGTAGAAGTTAAGAGTAGTGCATTGTAATCTGGAGAACCAGATTTGATTCCCTACTCCTACATGAGAGTGGTGGACTCTGGCCTGGTGAACCAGCAATTTTCCTCTCCCATTGGATTATAAAAACATGATTGCACATAATGTGCAGTTAGGTTGACAACCTCCAGGGGGAGCCTGGAATTCTTCTGGAATTATGACTGATCTCCAGATTACGGTGATCTATTCCCTGGGTACAAATGGTTGCTTTGGAAGGTGGAGTTTAAAACTATACCAAGGGTCCCCAATCTTTTTGAATCTGCGGAAACATTTGGAATTGGGGGCAGAAACAAAATGGCTATCGCAAAATAGTTGCTGCAGGGGGATGGAGCCAGCCACAAAATCATTGCCACAGTTTAACACAGTGTAGATCCTCATGCTATTCTGGCAGCTGCTACCAGAGCAACATTTTTAAAAATCTGCACAGCCAATCAGAAACCTTGCTGGAGAAAAGTCCTACCTGGCCCCATCCACTTCCTAAAAACACTAGAGTGTGTGTGCCAGAAAAGGTGTTGGCAGGCACTGTGGCACGCATAGGCACAGCACTAGGGACCCCTACATTATATTTTGTTGAGTTCTCTCTGATACCTAAATCCTGCCCTCCCCAGGGTCTACCCCACAAAGCCCAGAGTGGGCAACCTGAATCTACGGCCCCTTCCGCACATGCAAAATAATGCATTTTCAAACCACTTTCACAACTTTTTGCAAGTGGATTTTGCTATTCCACACAGCTTCAAAGAGCGCTGAAAGCAGCTTAAAAGTGAATTATTCTGCATGTGCAGAATGAGCCTAAGTGTGCATTATTATTGAGCATTCTCCTTACTAACATGGGTTCCATTGGATCACAAGAACCAAGTTGTAAGAGTGGATGGTCTTGTTGATGCTGCTTCTGTTGTTAGATTGCAGCATTGCTTGCTGTTGCTCATCATGTGCTTTGTATGCTGATATTTGGCCCAATTTTTCACTCAGGTGCTGCTTCCCTGTAGACTTCTCCACTGTTGCAAGATCCACCTCTGAAGATACTTACATCAAAGTATTTGGAGGCAAGGATGAAAAGAGTAAGTAAGAAAAACTGCTCTTGTGGTAGTTGTCCATTGAAAGTAGCAATTTCACCCAAATAGAATA
Organism: Sphaerodactylus townsendi; assembly: GCF_021028975.2. Taxonomy (NCBI): domain Eukaryota; kingdom Metazoa; phylum Chordata; class Lepidosauria; order Squamata; family Sphaerodactylidae; genus Sphaerodactylus; species Sphaerodactylus townsendi. The sequence continues at coordinate 48,900,954 of NC_059427.1, read as the reverse complement.
TGGCTTGGCTGGGCAAGTGCTGATCTGTGGTGCTTTTATCTTTCTGTTGGCAATGCCTCAGGATGAGCTCACAAAACTGAACTGCTTCAAAAACATGGAAGTGGGAGCAAATGCTGAAGAGACAGGGGTGGATAATAATTCAATCCAGAGGTAAAGAGGATCTAGATGAATAAATATACAAAAGGCTTCACAGAGAATTCTTCAATGCAGTTCACTAGCCACAATTCCTGTGAATGTGCACCATTTCTGTTCGTGTTGCTGTTCCTGACATTAAGTAGAAAAATTATCTATGGAATGTGAATGTAGCAGAATCCAGCCTTTAATTAGCTAGCTTTACTTTGCCCTTTTAGTATTGTGGGAAGATGTATTATATGAAGAAGAGCCAATATGCCCCCCACCTTCTGACTGAATCATCTGGACAAACATTTATATCTCTGCTACCTCTTGTCAGTTATTCTCTACTGGATTATTTCCATTTCCAATTATCAAGTGACATTAGCAAGATTATAATGCACCATGGCAACTAGGAACCTTAAATCTAAAGGGGGAGGCCTGTTTTTATTTGCTTTGTGCAGTTATGCCAGGTTTGCTCTTGAAAGGTGTACCATAGCAGCCCACACCTTCATTTAATGTGCACATTCAGTTATAGGTACACAACATGAGTGTTGTGGATAACACACCACCTCCCCCCAGTCACTTCTATGTAGCAAATCTCTGCTGTCATTTTTTTTAAAACTGCAAACCTACCAAAGTATCTGTAAAACTAGGGTTTTTTTTAATTCTATGAAGTTTTCTGCTTTTCCTTTCCAGCTATTGGCTTTCACAGATAGTCTATACAGTGTCCTGAATAAACTTTCAGGAAAGTGGGGTGTAAAATTAGATGCACACTGCAACAAAGTTTCACAAAAATAAATCTCCCCTTCCTGACTATATTAAGACAAGTTGTCTGCCTCTGGATTTGGATCATTATTTCACAACTGGAATGAAATTGTAGAAAAGGTAGGTTCAAGATACTCATCCTCAACCCTGGAATTACTATACTAGTTTAGGAAATTAACAATGCAATCCAAAAGAGATTTACAGTCTTCTAAACCAATTTATTTCACTGGCCTTAGAAAGGTTTCACTCAGTTTAGAGTTGCACTATAAATCACCACATCCCTATTTCTGCTACCCATTCCTGCGGAGATAAAATTGTGATGATGACCAACAAGCAAAAGGATTAGAAACAAAGGGAATGAGGCATCGTTCAGCTTTCATGATGGCTAATCACAGTGATTTTCAAGCATTAACGCTTTCATTTCTAAATGTGAGCAGCCAAACCTTATTTAGGGATTTACACTGAACCCAGAACTGAAAAGAGGGAATAGAAAACTATTGTTAAAAGTTTGGAAAGGAGCAAAGTGAGATCATTCACTTGCTGGAATATGAAGTTTATTGAAAGACCTGTGAGAAGAAGCACCTGTTTCTGCTATTCATCCTGGAGGTGAGGCATACTATTCACTCACAATATTAATTTTAAAGGGCAAAACGAGAAAGACATGCCAGAATAAAAGACAGTTCCATTTCCACCCAAGCTGTCAGTTTCCCTTTTTATTGCCATCTCTTCTGGATTCATATCAGGGTGATCTGAATCAGAACATTTCTAATGCAAAGTAGCAAATATTATTTGTTAAAGAATTTTTATTGGTTGAAGTAGATTTCAAGGTTCATTAGAGAAGCTTCCATTGAGTGAAATAATGGGATGGAGACTAAACAATGCCTCAGCAGCTGTAGGTAAGAAGGATAATACACACACTAGTATCTAAACTTGCATCTCATTTTTCCTTTCGCAAACTACATTGTTGTCAAGGCCATTGATTCGCTTTGAGTTTAAAGAGGCAGCCGCTGTAATCAAAAGCTGTGGATGGTTTCTATGGTATTGTTTCCACAGACACTTGACAGAGAAAACTTGGAACAAAATGTGAATCGTAAGCCATGGGCACTTAAAGGGATATGAACAAAATACGTTAACTTTTTTACCTTCTGAGGGTCAACTCTGTGGGAAATGAAGTGGTGAATGTATCCATTCTCATGCACTGGTCTGATCCAGGTCTCATTGTAAGAGCACACATATGTCATACATTTCTTTTAAAAGTTTCAATAATTTAGTTTCTATAATTCCAAACATACATAAACACACACCTCAGCAATGATTTGAGTGGGGAAATTGTTATCAGTTGTTTTGTGGGATGTGTGATTACCCTATTCTCAAGATCACAGCAATACCCTATTCTCAAGATCACAGCAAATTGCAAACAGTATTACTGTCTCTCTAGGTTGTGACGAGTAGCTTACATAATTCTGTTTACCTCTATCTCCTCCTCACAACACCTCTGAGAAATAAATTAGGCTGACAGAGTGACTGGTCTGAGGTTTCCAACAACCTTCATTGCTGAGTGAAGATTTGAACCTGGTTCTCCCCACTCTAGCCTGGCACCTTAACTACTGTGCCACATGAACATACTGCTTCCTTTTCCCATCTTTTCAGCCCACATTGTATTAAAAAATCTCAAAACAAATGTTCTTTAAATTCTGCTTGGTGGCAGAGGGAGCTATATGTTTCTTACTGTATTCTAACCTTGACCATGTGTTTGATGGGTCCTCTAGGGTTGGAGATTCGGACAGTCTAAATCCGAATTTTTACCGAATCTGCACTGATTCGGACGGATTCGGACGAGGAGGGGCCGAATCTGAGCTGTCCGAATCCTAACAGATCCGAATCCATGGGATTCGGATCACCAGCCGAATTGCGTTTTTATTTTTTGGGTTTTTTTCTTCTAATCGTTTCGGGCCGGCAGGGGCGCATTTTTAAACATGATCAGCACTGTGGAATTTCGTATCAGCAGAATACTTTCCATGGTGATAGTGCAGTTTGAGTTTAGGGTCCAAAGGCGGATCCCCGTGTTGGTGTCCCTATCTCCCATTCTTTCCAATCGGGAACTCAAGGAGATGAGGGGGCTACCCCTTTGAGGGTCATCCATAACTTTGGCCCCTGAACCAAACTCGCACCAAACTTTGAGGGTATCATCAGGACAGTCTCCTGATGATACACTGAAATATTGGTACCGATACATCGTCTACAAAATGCACTCCCTGCAGGCACCCCCCAGAAATTTGCACGAAGATTATTTGTCTCTGCAGTGACTCTAAGCTGCATTGCTGTCAATAGGAAAGTTTCCTGATAGAGGGCTGTGGAGTGCACATTTTTTCATGGTAAACCCACAAAACATTCAGGGTATCTTCAGGAGAGAGTCTCTGGATGACAACCATCCAGGTTTGGGGCACTTTGTTTCCAGGGGCAGTGGGAGATGGACTCCCTAAATTCCTTTTGGGTCCCATAGTAATTAAACCCCCCTGAAGCAAAATTCCCCAAACCTGATGGTGTCATCTAGAGACTCTTCCCCTTTGAAGATACCCTGGAAAGTTTTGTAGACCATACCTTCAGAAATGTGCACCTCATGTTAAAATCTCACCAGAAATTCCCCATTGACAGCAATACATCTAAGTCACTGCAGAACAAAGAATCTTGGGCAAATTTCTGGGGTGCCTGCAGCGGATGCATTTTGAGATGTATCGGCAACCAAATTATCAGGGTATCATCAGGTGACTGTCCCCGGAGCAGTTGCCCACCAATTGTTTGGTGCAGTTTGGTTCAGATATTATGGACCCTCAAAGTAAGTGCAACTGATCCCCCCATTGTTTCCAGTGGTAGCTTGATAGGCTACAATCTTTGAGAGCTCCCATAACTTTGGCTCCCTGAAGCTCCTGAAACCTGCAATTAAAGGTCCATTGGGGGGTATTATCAGGACAGTCTCCTGATGATACCCTTGAAAGTTTAGGTCACTAGCTTTCAAAAATGTTTAAGTCATGCGGTTTCACCACTCACTCACTCCAGCAGTGAGCTTCATGTGCAGGAGCGGTGAAACATAGAAAAAACCGCGAATTTTTTAAAGCTAGTGCGCACTGAATTTCAGGGTATCACCAGGAGACTGTCCATTGATGACACCCCCCAAGTTTGGCGCAGGAAAGGTTTGGTTCAGGGAGGCAAAGTGTATGGACCCTCGGCAAAGGGGGGGCCTCTATCCCCATTGTTTCCAATGAGAGCTAAGGCGAAGATGGTGGCTACCATTTTGAGGGTCCATAACTTTGGCCCCCCCTAAAACCAAACTGCAATTAGCTTGGGGTGTCACTCGTAGACAGTCTCCGCTGATGATACCCCTGATATTTTGGTGCTGATATGTACCTAAAAAAAATGCGCCCCGTAGGCACTCCCCGGTAAATTCTGCCCAAGATTTTTTTTCAGCCATGACTTCTGCATTGTACTGTCAATGGGATTCTTTGAGGGATAGCTGTGGGTGCAACATTCTATCGAAAGGTACAGTCATTGGGTCAGCCAAGGGTATCTTCAGGAGAGTTCTGCAGACACCATCCATAAGTTTGAGGAACTTCTTGCTTATGGGGGCAGTGAGCATGGTCTCTACCTGGCATAACATTTCTGAACCCCTTTGAAGCAACGGTCACTGGAAACCTGGGTGGTGTCATGAAGAGACTCTCCTGGAAGACACCCCTGAAAGTTTTGCAGGGTTTACCATCAGAGAAATTCTCCGTGCACCTTACAGCCCCTCCCACAGAAATTTCACCATTGGCTGCAATTTGGAGCCAAATAAGCCATCACTGGCCACCAGAGCACAGAATCTGGTACTTTTTTGCGACTATGAGGGGTGCAGTTTTAGAATGCCATTGTCACTTCTCAGGAATTCTCAGGGTATCATACATATACTGAGTCTCCTATGATACTCCCCTGTTTGGTGAAAGCTTGTTCAGGGGGGGTCCAAAGTGCGCGTATGGACCTTCAAAGTGTAGCCCCCATTTCCCGTTAGCCTTCGCATTAAAACAATGGGGATGGGGCACCCCTTTGAGGGTCAATAACTTTGCCCCCCCCTGAACCAAACTGCACCAAACTTGGGGAGAATCATCAGGACAGTCTCCAGATGATATCCTGAAAGTTTAGTGCTGCTAGCTTTAAAATTGCACCCCCTGCAGGCCAAAACGTGTAAAAACACCAAAAATTCAAAAAAATAATAAAACGGACCCGAATTTTTCGGATTTACCCGAATTTTCGGGCATATCCGAATCGGCTATGATTCGGATTCGGGCATACAAATCATTTTATGCCCCAAAATACCCAAATCCGAATTTTACCGAATTTTTTTAGTATTGACCAACCCTAGGGTCCTCCTTATCTCAAATCATTTGCCACAGCAGTCTCCCTCCCTCATCCCAATATATTTGCCATCCATGTCCAACAAGGAAAAAAAATCTGCTTACAAAATTAAGTTTGGTTGTTTTGGACTTGCTGGGGAGTAGAGTGGCAGCAGGAACCTGGATAGTCTCTCTAATGTTTTAACCTTGTCCATTTTGTCCACCTGTCTGACTTCCAGAGCCGTGCATGTGGATGTTCATTTGTATGAAATAGATGTATGTGTTCTCACATTACTATCAGGAAACTATAGCTTGATCAATTCAGTCCTGAGTAGGGATACTGTGAATTTCACCATGAAAGTGTTCAACAATCAAACTTTCTGTGATCAGACATGAGCTGAACATTCAGCCTATTCCATTCATGCCCAGCAGCTGTGAATGTCTACTGAACTGGCTTGCATCTTAAAAAAAAACTACACAAAGACTCTGCTGATTCAAACTGATTGACTGATCTGATTGGCTGTGCAGATTTTTTAAAAGTTCATTCAAAAAAAGCATCTTGTTAAAACAGAGCTTTTGTCTGAAATGTTACTATTAGAGCTGTGCACGACTTCACTCCCTGAGATTATGTGGTTGGCTCTGGCTCTTGTGGCAGCCATTTTGAAGTTAGCTTGTCCTCATGTGGTAGCCATTTTGTCATTGCTCACAAAATTTGGGGATCTCTGATTTGGATGAACATTGAAGAATTGCTAGGATATTTTTTTTCAAAAGATTCATTGATTTATGCCATTTGTTTGATTTGTAAGTGATCTAATGAACTGTTTAAATAGTTTCCAGCTGAGCAGAGCAGTTATTGAATGGAATGTAGCCTATCTGAGAGCAAACAACAATAGCCAATTGTATTGTATTGGCTCTCCAGAATTACCTGATTCTCAGGCACAGGAGGATTCTGGACTAAGGTGCTGGTGTCCCAAGTTCTTATGTCCAATTTATGGCCCTGGTCGCTCAGGCGTAGTGTCCCATTGTGAGCCCTATGAACTTGACAATATCCCTCATACTTGGTGTTCTGCTGCTTCCCATCATACACTGAAGCACCATTGTTTTTATCCCTAGCACTTGGGATAAAAACATTTTTTCATTATTTCTGCACTTAGAAATAACAGCAACTTCAATCACATGAGCACACAAGGACATACATGGAGCTGCCTTATACAGAGTCAGACCATTGGTCCATCAAGTTCCGTATTGTCTACTCAGACTGGTAACAGCTCCCCAGGATTTTAGCAGTCATCTACTGACTTCTCCTTTTAAATGGAAATGTCAAAGATTAACCTGGACCCTTTGCATGCAAAGCTTTTTTACTGACCCTCAGCCCCCCCCCCAAACCAAAGACACGCAAGGTAGCCCTCCCCCACAGCCCACAGGTTGGTCCAAATAACATCACTCAAACTTTAGGAAAGCTTCCTGAAAGAAATGAGTTCATATACATGCACTAGTATATGTATGCATTATGGTGAATGATGGATTTCTTAAGTGAGCAGCTCATTAGAGGTTTAATTCCAGAGCATAGATTGCACCAATGTATCGCCTCAGTTTCTCCTTTAGAATCCTCCTGAACTCCAGAACCCCATGCTTTAGGTGAAAAATTGATGAAACCTTATTCTGTCGGGGCAGTTTTACGCAGCTCAAACATTCCAAAAAAGCTGGTCCACTAAACATTTTCTATTTCAAAACAGATTTCATCTTCTATAGAAAGTAATACTGCCTCCAGCCATGTGTAACTTATTTTTTATCCAACAGAGTATATGGGCTTATAACTAGATCCTGATAGGAACCCGGGTTTAAAACATTATTCACAGCAGGTTATTTGATCTTTATTTGCTGAATGCACTCAGCTGAATCCCTATCTCCAAACAATATGAGAAATAAAATGCCAGGCATGCTTCATTGGCCAGCTAGCTCACCTTGATTTGCAGAGACGATTACATCCTTCTCAGCAGTTTCACACACAGGCCATATTCTAGGCACTGAGGTTTGGTTCCTTATTCCCACTCCCCATTAAATCTTGCCCAGGGCCAGGGCCAGAGATAGGGTGGATCAGAGAAGCTTTGACTCGTGCTTACAAAACAGTGAGAATCTGTAAGTTCCCCTCCTCACCTTGCTAAGCTATTCCTGCTACATCTTCCATTGGTTCCACTTGCCCACATTCCCTCCAATCTATTCAACTGATAGAACTGCCTACAATTAGTCATGGCCACTAAAAGGAAACAATTGTGGATGAATCCTTAAAGATCATTTGATTTGTTGATGCATTTGATTCAGAAACTGAAACTGGTCCAGCATGCGGCAGCACGCTTGCTCACAGGGAGCGTTCATCCGCGGATCACATATCCAACCTGTAAGCGTTGTATCAGCTGCATTGGCTCCCCAGTGGAATTCGAATCATCTTCAAGGTGTGTGGGTTTTGACTCTTTTAAGGCCTTTATGCCTGCTGGGGACCCTCAGACTCTGAGAGGTACCCGTGATAATCTCCATACATGTCCCTTACTCAAGCTCTCTGTGTTTGGCAGAGGCTAATTTGTTGGTGGTTCCTGGCCCCTCAATGATGCGGGTTGGCCTCCACACGGCCACAGGACCTTTACAGCCTCTGGCCCCCAGCCTCCCAGGAACACTCTTTCCTCCAGCTGTCCCACCCCAAGGGACCTTTGGTGAATTCCCGCAGAGGGTCTGTAAGATCTGAGTTGTTCCCACCAGGCCTTTGGAGTGTCCAGCTCCGCTGAGGTGCTCACCTCCCTCACCTTCTTGCTTTGCTCCCCTGGCTCTCTTTGCGTTCCTCATTTTTATATAATCTGTTGTTGCATACTTCATTGCTATTTGTAGGAGGAGTTTGGCTGCTCCCTTCTTTTGGGGTGGTTTTAAAGGAATTTAAGCCATGGACAATCTTCATTTTTTATTGTTACGGTTTTTGACGGCTGTTTACATGGTTTTAATGGTTTTAATGAATTTTAGTATATATGGTCACTATTGTGACCCTTGTTATATATTGTATATAGATGATAAGTTGTGTAATCACTTCCAGAGTTCCCGGATTCGGGATTGGGCGGTCTATAAATTTAAATAATAAATAAATAAATAAAAATTTTTACAACTGTAAGATACTTCTAGGAGCTTCACTATCTTTGGGTAGGTATATTGCAGAGGTGGCTACGGGTACCTATTACCAGGTCAGATTTGTTCATGAATTCTGGGTGCTCCTGGAGAACTCTGACCTGACCACTGTTACTTATGTAGGGTTGCCAGATCTCCGGAGGAAAATTTCTGGATATTTGAGGGTGGAGCCTGCAGAGGGTAATGTTTGGGGAGGGGAAGGATTTCATGGGGTATAATTGCTGGATGTAGCAATGGATAGCACGCAAAGGAACTGAGAAGATCCAGCAGGGTGTGGGCAAGTGGTCAGCTAGAGAGGGCTGTGAAGTCCTTTTGTGTCATCTCTTGTCTGTCCTTAGACTGACACTCTTCAATCCAATATATTGCTTTTTCTCAGAAGATAGTTGCAAAGACTCCTCTGAACTAGCAAGGTAACAGCATGATATATTTCCTCTTTCCTGTTCTAAATGTAGTTCCTAATATACATTTACCTTTTACCTTTTTAACCAGTGTGTTAGCCCCTTCTCTATGCAGTAAGCTCCAACAATAATGCCATAGAGTCCACCCTCCACAGCAGGCATTTTCTCCTGATTTTTGTAGTTTGGAGACTGGTTGTAATTCCAATAGATCTCCAGCCTCCACCTGAAGGTGGGCAACCCTAGGATTTCCCTATCACTTTGCTTCATTGTTCCTTCCCCCCACCATATGCTACATTCCACTCTTTAATTCTGGTTTAGTGAAGAGAACATTTGAAATTAACGCTAGAATTGTGTTTGGTAGTTTGCCATGTTGTTAAGTTCCTTCAGTTCCTTTGTATCTTTCACTTCCTCTGCATTACCAACACACTTGATAAAATATTGCAATAACAACAGAAGAGTAACTGTACATACCTTTTCTCCTCCCAATGTGGTATTCTACCATTATATATTTGCTTCTGTGTGCATTGATAAAATACTGCAAAATAATTAATATAGATGTGATTGCTATATTCAGTTATTTCAAGATTATTTTGGAGTGGTACTTAATGGCTGAAGCGCAGGGGGTGCATTGGTAAACCCCCCCAAAAAATAGAATTTATAAAACAGCTACATTTTATTTATTTATTTATTTAATATATTCAATTTTTAACCCGCCCTCTTCCGAAGATCAGATCAATTGTTTTGTTTTGTTTTGGGGTAGTGTGTTATCAGTGTGCATGTTCATATCAGGTATGCCAAAGGGAAAAAATGGAAATGAACTGAAGAAACTGAAAGTGGTGGAGAATTTTTTAAAAATGTCCTAGTTCTATGGCCATGCTGACAGGGGCTGATAGGAATTGTAGTCCATGAACATCTGGAGTGTCATAGGTTCGCCAACCACTGTCCTAGTTAAACCAAAATGGAGTGGGATGCAGGATAGAGGATAATAAAAATGAAACCAGGAAAATCTGCTCATATAAAACCAGCGCCCACCCACTCATCTCTGCCTCACAATGATGGTTCAGTGCATTCTGTACTCTAGTAGAGTAATAACACTTAATCAGAAGGAGGGACTGGAGCAGGAAAAGATGACAGAGGGAAATCATATTAGCATAGGGCTGAGAAGCAGGGGGCCCTGCCCCAGAGGGACAGCACATTTTTTGTGCTTTACTAGAACAGATCCAAGACTTGAGATGGCGTGCACCATTTTTTGGCTGGTATTTTTCAGATTTGGCTTTAGAAGACCTAAAACTTTTTTTTAAAGCCAAACCTCCATTTTGGCTTTTTTGAAAATTTTCAGGTCTTTTAAAGCTGGACCTGAAAAATTCCCAGCCGCAGAACTGAATGCAGGGATCATTCCTGAGCCGTAACCGGGCTGTGAGACTATCTTCTGCTGCTCACCCTCCCTCCCCACACACACCAAAGTCTGCTTGGGCTTCAGAGATGGTGGGGAATTGCTGTGTGCAGGGATCAGCTGAGCAGGGCAGCTAATAAATGTTTGAAATAAATGAATAATAGATTCAATCTATTTATCTAATCAAACTATGGAAAATTCAGGTAACCTTAGATAAAGAGTGCGTGTATAGGATATCTTGACTTCAGAATTCAATTCTACCGTTAGTTAGAAAAGGAGTTCATTTTAATATGTTTCCTTTGTCCTCAGCTCCAGGGCAAGCTTATTCTAGTCAGTAATTTTAAGGTAAGTTAATACACTTTCATGTTCATTTCTGGATGACAGCAATATTAAGTGATTACTTTCACATGTGAAATCGGCATCAGACACCACAGACAATGCTATCATACTATCTTGTGCAACCTCAAACACAATGTATACATTCAAGGCAAAGATCTGACATTAGGGAACCCATAAGAACCTGTGGAGGGTGTCTCATTTTCTCCTCCCCAGTATTTCCTCTTTCTCTCCTCTTCCCTGGAAGCCCCCATAGTTTTTCTCTGTTCACGCCTCCTTCTTTCTTTCCCATCCACAAACTAATCAACCTTTATCTGCCCCCGCTCAGTTTCAGCTTTCTCTCCTTCCCTCCCTCTGGAAGCCTTTACCTAGGAAAACTATGGCCAGTTATACATGGTATTATTAACAGGGCTGGTCTTTGAATTAGGTAGAACTCCGTGGTTTCCTAGATAAAATTAGAACTATTTCCCATCAGCCTACCAGCATGGCCAATTGGCCATGCTGACAGAGGGCCAGATGGGAATTGTAGAATTCCTGAACATTCAGAGTCAATGCCGCAGGTTCCCTACCCCCGCCCTAGTTGAACAATACCGGGAAACCTGCTAAACTTGTGGGGAGGCTGGCTTTCCCCTGTAGCCCCTTTCCCCTCACTCATTTCTTCTTTCCTGACCTCCTGGAAGCCCCCCCATATTCTTACTTTTCCTCTGTTACCTTCTCTCTCCATTTCTACCCAAACAACTTTTTACCCACCAACCTTACCTTTCATCTGCTAGTGCTTCATTTTTCAGCTATATGTATTATTTATATACTTTGTTAATATTCCACTTTTTTTCCATACAATGAGGGACCCAAAGATGCTTACATCATTCTCATATCTCCACCATATGTTATTCCTCAAAAAAACCCAAAGAGGTAGGTTAGTCCTTGAGAATATGTAACTAGGGTCTACTCTCTCACTCAATGCAAGTAAGCAGCCCGGTTCAGGCAGTACTCCCCACTACACCAGCGGGCGGCATAACGCTAGCCACCCCGGATTCCTGCCACTCTCCTACCCTCAGTGCACATCATTATTTCCAATTCTGGTTGGAAGAACAACCTTTTTGTAAAACCCCTGCACAGAGTGTGGGGCAAATGGGGAAGCCCAGGGTGTGACTCTAGTTTCAATTTTCCACGGCCATAGTGACTCTGTACTCTTCCCGGTCTAATCAGGCCATCGGGTGCCTCCAGCCAATCGGAACAGACCAAGATCTGCCCCGCTTTATCACCAATTCCTAACGCAGTAGCCATGAGAGAGTGCTCCATTTCTGAAGGGCGGTAGAAAGTGAAGCTTGGAAGGGACAACAAGCTGCAGTGGGGAGTATGATTGTACTCAAAACAGCCGATTCAAATTGGGACCAGTTTGCCTCAGCTTCAGCTTTTTTCGAAGCGAAATTGCTAAACCTGTGGGAGGCTCGCTTTTCCCTGTAGCCCTCGGGCTTCCCCTGTAGCTCTCTTCAGAAGTTCAGCCTTCCACCAACCTGCTATTTAAACCTTTTTTGAGACTGAGTGCCCAAATTGCAAACCTCCCTAAACCGGCGATCTTATTCATTATCACAAGTGCCAACCCCGCAACTTAACCTGAATGCTGGAGGTTTTAGTTTAGAAAACCCTGTTAACTCCCTCTTCCTTCTGCCCCCACCCGCTGAGCAGTGGGCAGCCTGCTCTAGTCTGCAGTGCAAGTCCCACCCACAATCCGCTTGCCTCTTGCCTCTAGGCAACTCTGCTCTCCCATGGCGCTTGCCACCTCAGGGAGCAGCCACTCGGAAGCGAGCAGGCACTAGAGCCCACCAGCCGCAGTCCTCCCTGCTCAATGCAGTGTGCACATCGCCAGGCTTCCAGTGGCCCAGGCCAGCTCTAGATGTGTGTGTGTGTGGGGGTGATTTTCTTGCCCCCCTCCCACATGATGAACTCTGTGCACGCGATGCCTCCACAGAGAGGGCTCCAAGTACCACCCTCTGGCACCGCGCTACATAGGGTTCTACTCATCACTGCTCCTAGTTTGCCTCAAGGTCATCCTTAATGAGCCTCCAGTGTACTATAGGATTTTGGAAGCTGGGTCTCCCATATATTTTAGTTTGAAAGTCCAACCACTAAAAACCTCCTCACTGAAAGTTTTGAAAATGTTTTCAGCTCTTAAATCATCTTTTTTTTTTCAAAGAATATCTAGTGAAAACATCATTGAGGCTGAAAATCAAATGCTTCTGGGGAACCAAAGGGAGTAAAACCAATGTGGGACTCCCCATAGAGGACATTATGTTTGGATTCTGTTGGTGGAAGATTGACAGGCTGTCCATTGGTAAAATGAGTATTTAGGGGATGGATTTGTATAAACTAAAGGTGAAAAATGAGTATTTCTAATAAAAATTAAAATAATGAGCAGGCCAGTCATAGTCTGACAAATTTAAGTAGGACTAATTTCCAGGTGAGCAGAGCCACAGTAAATTTCAGCCAAAGAGTATCAACATAAACCTTTTTTCTTTCTATATCTTCCTTCACAAGTTTTCTCACAATTATTTCAGCACCAAACTGCTTCAACTCCTTAAATATTCTTCTCACAAACTTAACCCCGCTTCGGCATCCACAGAATGATGTTATACTCTCTCTCTCTCTCTCTCTCTCCTCTCACTGCATTCATAGCACAATAATACACACATGCACTTGGAGGTTTGTTTCTGAATTCTCTTATTTGCACATGCTACGCGAAATCTCGTTGGAGTCTTATTTTCTATAGACATTTCCAAAATCCTTCTTCAGGGAGTCCATCTAGCCAGTAGGCAGCTGTCAGTTAGTTGTTTTTTTGTCATGCCTAAGTCAGGTAGACTTCTGCTGAGTTTGTGTCTAACCCCTCCTGGTTTCTGAGAAGTGCTCCGTTTGGGAAGACAAGCTGTCGTCTAAATAGTATAGGATGGGGTGAGGGAGGAGGAGGAGACAGATGATAGAGAGAAGATCACCTAAATTCCCACATGACTAAGAGATGTCTAGAACGAGTATAATCAAGTAAATGGAAATCTGTCAGTCATTTGGTTATATGTAGCTTACTTTTGTTGAACTCTCTCTAACAAATAGAATGTAGGTCTGGGTTATAAATTCCCTCTCCTCTTAAATTAGGGACTCTGGTTCATAGGCAAATCTAAAAGCATAGCAATTTGTTTAAAAAAAATAAGACCAAAACATCAGAATAAAATAAAACAGACATTTTGAAACATGTTTACATTGCAATTGCATAAGTGTGTCAGGGAAAAAAAAAAAAGTGGTTTTCGAAAAGTAATTGCAGTCTTTGCTGGTAAAATAGCAACACATTCTTGGAATTATGGAAAAGGAAGAAAAAAACTATCTGTATCCCCTCTCTTCTCTAACCTCTGTAAACCCTTTTATCATATATCGCCCTCCCCTGCTGCCTTTTTTTTCTGTGTACAAAAAAAGTCCCTAGATTTACTAAACTCCTTCTTCAATAAAAAAAAAAGTTGATCCAACCATCTATAATCATGTTGGTTACCCTTGTTTGTGGCCTTTTTCCAACTCTTGCAGCCCTTTTGGGATACTACGACAACAGAATTAGCAGGGTGCCCAAATTAAAATTGTTCATAGTGGAAGATATACACAGAAATTCCTGGCAGCAGGTTAGCAATACAGTGCGATTTCCTAGGATTGTTGGTATAATGAAAAATCCTCTCCCCAAATGCTCTTCCTTGTATTGTAGGTGGGGCATGTGCAGCGGGTGGGATTCCCAGCAGGTTTGGCAATCTCACTTCGGCAGAACCGGTTGTTAAAATGGTGCTTTGTAAACAACCAGTTCTAAAAATTATTTTTGAATCCCAACCACTGGGCATGTGCTTGTAGTTTTTTCTTTTGGTTACATTGATTTTTTTTCTTTTCTAAGTAATAACATTCTCTCCCTTCCAATCAAATCCTTGCAAGGGAAGAACACGGAACACACCCAGCCAATCACATCTCAGAGACAAGTTGCAGAGAGCATCTGTTTTTCCCTTTTTTCTCTCCCTCCTGTATGGGAAAGAGTGGAGTCATTTCCTTGCTCTTGCAAAGTCCTGTGGCTGGGGAAATAAAGAGCCAGTGCAATTCTTGTTCATGGGCCCACAGAATTTGGAACTATTGGTCCAGTTTTCTTGAAATTTGGGAGAGTTGTTTAGGTCAACAAGCAGCAACCACTTCTGTTGCAACCCTGGTGTCTCATATGGATGTAACAACAATCATTCCAGCCACCCCCCACCCCCCCAATCCCCCCCCTTAAAGGAGTCAATCATAGAAAGAGAGGGGAAAAGTGGGAGTTCTGCAAAGGAAGCCAACTTCCCCTTGTGAGTAGAAGAAATAAACAGACTTCCACCACAGGAATGAATGGCAAATCCAGAGTTTTCAGTGACATGATAAAAAATGTTTCATTGTCAATTAGCCACATTTCATTGTTTTTTAAAAATAAACTGTTAAGTTTAAGAAGCTGAGTCGGGTTATTGTTAAGCTGTTTGTTAAGTTGCTCCACAATGCAGTAGTTGCCCTCCTTTCATTCTTGGACACATGATTCTGCCCTCATACTGAATTAGGTCATTAATTATACTCGAATCTAAGTCATTAATCATCGAGGTCAAAGTGTTATCTACTCATATTGGCTGTGACTTTCCAGGACGTCGGCTAGAGGTTTTCCTTTGCATCTTCAGATAGCAATGGGATCCATTTTAACCGGAGGTGCCAGGGATCGTGACCTGGGAACCCTCTGTTTGCCAAACAGATGCTCTCCCCAACCTTTTGGTCCACTTTACAGAAGGGCTAGCGCACAAGCTTGTAGAACACTCTCCTGTACTCCCCCACTCTATTTCTAAGAATCTCCTGATCAAAGACTTTCAAAAGCCAGACCTATCAACAGGTTGTTGTGGCTTTTCCAGGGCTGTGTGGCTGTACAGGAGTTCTCGACAGTTTTTAAGCTCCGATAATGTTTCACTCCACAATCTATGGCTGGACATCTTCATCTTCAGAGAGGGAATGTGCGCTACTATGGAAGAAAACCACATCTTACTGTGACACGCTTCCAAAGATGCCAGCCATAGATGTGGGGTGAAATGTTAGGGGCAAAACTACCAGACCACAGCAGTCATACAGCCGGAAAACCTGCAACAGCCAGTCTTCTGATCCTTATCAGCAACTTGGGAGGAGTACACAGGAACCTGGAGAAAACTGTAGTGAGGGAGGAGGCAAATCTTTTCGAAGTTAACTGATTCCATTATAGTTTATTGATCCAACCCCTTGTGGTATAATATTTTATGGGCTAGAACCTACTCTTCATAAGATTAAAACTTCTATAAAAACTTAAGGCACATGCAAAACTATAAAACAAAAAAAATAAAAAGGGTGTCTTTATGTTACCTTAGGAGACTCTATTGAAACATATGCTTTCTTGATCAGAGCCCAGCCCACTTTGTCAGTAGGTGGTCTGCTTGGACATTGGTGCAGCTTCTTTCCATTTTACAGTAATGCTGAACTCATCATGTCATTTTCTCATTACATTAAAAAAGTAGATCTATCCAGTCATCACAAGAGAAGTTGAAGAAACCTAATAGTACTAACTTGGCTCCTCTCTTTGGATTTGTATTCCCTATTTTTTTTCTCTCCATTTCAAGATCACCTTCTCAGAATTTTAGTTGGGTAGGTGAATGTTATGCCCCTCAACATTAGGCTGCTACATATATATGTGTATTTGGGGAAGTTTTATTTTAGTCTCCATTGGACTCTATGCCCTCTTGGACATCTGGTAGAGCCATCCTATACAACACCATGCTACCTTTTGTTGTTTCCATATAACATCTAGGCTTTTGCATTTGCTTTTATAAAATCCTTTGCATCTTGTTTCCTCCCTCCTCGATATGTGCATTTTTTCCCTATGGCTCCCCCTTTATATGGCAGTTACTTTCCTGGCACTTTCCTACTACTCAAGTTCTTTAGCTATCCCTTATCTGGATTATCAATATTAGCCTATTGTTCCTTATGGATGAGTCAGTCCCAAAACAGATGCTTCTCCATCTTCTCTTGATTCTCCTTGGACGTTTACCAGCTGCTCTTCCGCAAACTTTTTTACTCTAAACAACCAGAACTCTGCTTCCTCTCCATTCAAGTGCCTTCTATTTCTTCCTTCCAACACCAAAATCTCTTAATATTCATACAATGAGTACCTCCTGATCTTCACCTGCCTAGTCAGACCCCCAGTTTGCTGTCAGACGTAGGCAGATTCACAGAATGCGAATCTCGAGATTGAGGACTTTAATGCTTTCTTTCTAAAAAATGAAATTTATCTCTTCCAGAAATGCAAAGATCACACTTTCTAACATCACTAATGCCAACAGATTCCTCTCCTCTGTACTGCCTGTCTTCTCTGGTCTCCCATATATTCCAATCAGACTGTATTCCTCATATCCCCTCTCATTCCAATTAATTGCATCCCCCCCTTATCTCTGCCCCTACTCCTCTTCACAGAACTTCCACTTTGCTTACTACGCTAATGTGCACTAGTGAATTTCTCTCTCATTTTATTATTTCTCAATTTACTCTATACACACCATGGCTGTGTGGGATGCAAAGAGAGGCTCTCTCTGCCCTCCTCCTTAGTCAGGACACAATTTCAGCTGTCCCCTGATGTTCAGAAGTAGGCACATAAAAGGTTCCAGCTAGAAAAGGTATATATAGCAGCTGTTATCCCTCCAATGATTCCTCAGCCTCATTGCATTTCCTCCTCCAGAATCTCCTGCTTTAGTTAGAAGACTCCCCTGGAATAAATTTCCAGATTGGGATCTTTTATGTAGCTTTCGTTACTACTTTGGCATCTTCCGTCCCTGGTTCCATGTTGCCACGGGTGCCAACATCTTTCACTCTCATACCTCAGCACTAGCACCATTTACATCCACTGGGTGTCTTGGGCCAGTTGGATGGGCTCTCATATGGAAATTTCATGAGAAGAACCTTATTCCAACAGGCTGAAACTCTCGACTATTTCCCCCCAGTGCAAACGCATCATTTTGCAAAAGGGAGAAAAATGTTGCTCCAGTGACAGTGCTGGATAGGGAGTTAACAGCCACATTAACTGAAAAAGGCCAGTCAAAACAGCATCGTAAGCTAAAACCCCACCCAGGTTGCCCTTTAGATTTGCTGTGACATGGGAGGGAAGGATTGGTGAAAGCATATTTCTGGGTAATTAATTCAAAAGAATGATTTTAATGGCTAATGCTGCTCATTTGTGACTGCAAGGGAGGTCTGGGGCTGGAGCAACCCAGTGAATAGGAAAAAGAAAAGAGTTTTAGTTTTATGCGGTCAGAAGTGGATGGTAAAATATTTTGATCAACCCACATCTAAGAGGCTGGCTTTAATGAAATGCTATGGCCGGGGTAACTTCTTTAAGAGCACCAAAATGGAATATTTTAATTCCTCTCCAGTATGCTGCTCTGTAGCTATTGGGTCTGAAGGCTGACTGGCTACATTGATCACTCATTGCCCATCTTCAAGCTGAATAAAGCCATTCATCAAGTTCAGTGGGCAAAGACAAACATTCTAGTATCACAGCAGGGCAAACATTGGGAAACCTGGACTTTTTTTAAAAAAAATGCAAAACAATAATAATAATATAATTTTTTTGGGTTAGTTTAATATTACTGCCTTTAGGCCAGCCAAGTTTTTTGCTGCTATCAGGTCATGGCAACCTTGTAGGGCTTTCCAAAGGCAAGAGATATTTGGAGGTAGTTTGCCATATCTTCAGCCATCATGACCCTGATATTCATAGAAGAAGAGAAGGAGGGAGGATATTGGATTTTATACCCAGAGGCTTAGCTGGGCTCAAACCGCACCCGTGCATTATTTCCCTCACATTTCCCACTCCCCCATGCCTCACGCTTCGCAGCACCCCTTCTCTTCTTCCTATAGCCATTTGTTCTTTTTTTTCAGGAATTTTCAGGCTAATGGGTCTTGAAATTCTCTGCAAAAAAGGTCCCAAGGTCTCCTGGAAAGTGGTAGTTCCTTCTGGCCATTTTTACTGAGAATCAAGGCCTTTTCGGAAGCCCGAAAAGTTCTTGAAAAAATAAAATCTAAGGTGGGGCATGGGAAGCAGAGGAAAAAATGAGAGGGCGCCAAAGGGAGGGCTGAGGGGGAGAGCGGGGCGGAAGAGGGAGGGGCCTGGGGTGATTTTTGCACCCCCAGGCACACACACACACCTCCCCCTTGTGGCTTCATCACTGTTTATACCCCAACTTTCTCTCCTGTAAGGAGTCTCAAAGCAGCTTACAACCCCTTCCTTACTTCTCCCTACAACAGACACCTTGTGAGGTAGGTGGGGCTGAGAAAGTTTTGAGCTGTGGCTAGCCCAAGGTTACCCAGCAAGCATCATGTGAAGCAGTGGGGAAACAAATCCAGTTACCCAGATAAGAGTCAAACCTGGTTTTCCAGATTAGAGTCCACTGGTATTAACTACTATACCACACTGGCGGCTCTCCTTTGGGTAATCTCCCTTCCAAATATTTCATTTAGGACCAACCCCTGTTTAGCTTATGAGATCTGACAAAAAAGCAGGCTCAGGGTTGGAGCTCAACTACCAGGAATGCAATAACAGTAATAGCAAAGCATGCCGCTTATTTCTATTTTAGAAGTTGATATGTTGCCGCTCACCGTAGAGCATTGCTGGAAGCAACTAGTGCCCCCAGATGGTACAACAATTCAACTGTTACATACAGAAATTGCTCAAGGCTATTTTGTTACCTCAAGCTTAAGCAGACCTATATGCTTCCTTACACAGTACTGCCTTCCTTAGTCGGGACCCTGGCAAAGTAAAACTTAATAATTAAAACTCACTATGACAGTGCGATTAAGCCTCATCAAGCATTCAAAAAACAACAGTCAAACCATGAAGATCAATACTTCTCATTATTTTTAAATCAAAAATTGATGTATGAATACAAAAAGTTCTGCAGCTTGGGGCTCAAAACTAAGAAGATTAGGTGGCTGGAGTTCAACAACCAGGTATCACTCAATTCTCTTATTGATTATCCACTCCATCTCTGGTAATGTGGTGGTAATGATAGAAACCACAGAAAGATCTTTGTAGATTTTCAATTCTTCAACACGGCTCATAGGAAGCAAGTGGTTCTATAGCAGGACATAACATGCAGGAACCCAGCATGCCAAAAATAGGAACCGATATTCCATTTCCGGGAGGTGTTGGAAGTTAAGGGTAAATAAGTGAACAGGCACTCGCTCTCTCACCTGAGAGTTATCTTGATTTCACAGATATATTTCACAGAAAAAAAAATGGGATGATATGTGCGTGAAGGGACGACATTGATATCCCCTGAAGGACACCCCTGATCCACATCTTTTGGAATGATTTTGCAACAGGTGACATATGTAGTCAGGTAATGCAAAACATTCCAAATTTCCCTATCTCTGTTTATGCAACATGAATGCATTAAAACATGCATGTGGAGGATGGAAGTGCTTCATGCGTTCAGGCAAGCTACAACAACTGCAAGCTTCCACCTCGCTCCATGAACAATGACAATTGCTCTGCACGTAATTACTCAGCAGCCTTTAAACAAGCAACTAGGTAAATGCATCCAGTGGTCCACTGAGGACAAACAACTGCAAACAGTTAAACACCGAAACTGCAAAGGCATTTTCTTACACCTGCATCTGTGGACCTAAATAGCTTGGACCAATCTGTCTGTGGGATGCATAATTTACATTTACAATAACATGCCCCATTTTTTATTTTTTTTGAAGTAAAAAAGCACAAAAATATACATGAAAAAACAATCTGTCTCTCCAACACATTTTTTCACTGTAGCTGTTCTCCTCGAAGGCAAAAAAACAAAATATATGTGCAGATATACATAAGTGCAAATTAAGCCCTTGCTTATACAATATAATATACCTTCAGGTACTCAGGGTGGAGGGGAGGGGATCAATAAAGAATAGTCCCCGATCAGCAGCAGTTATCAATCCCCTTTGCACGCGGGTGAATACTGCTCTTTGCCTCTTATGCCAGCCAGTACAGATAGTAGAACACAGACATTGTTCTTTTATTCCTTTCAGAGCATCTGACAACACCCCTTTCCCACTCCCCCTGTGTGGCAATAATGGAGCTGACTGTACTGTCAGGGGTGTGCCAGAATGTTATGCTTGGCTGACCCAGAGTGCAGGCCTCTTCACACCAATACGCTGCCTTTTAGCTCCATCGCAGAGTTTGTTTCTTAAGCAGCTCCTCTTGCCAGGCCCTCCTTGATATTGTGGACACAGTTCTGAAATGGACAAAGTCAACAGCCTTCATGTGTAGCTCAGGATTGTTCTTCTTCTTCTTGCTTTGACTAACAAGAAGCTCAAGGATGTGTAACTAAATGGGATAGGACGCCTGAAAGGGTGAAAAGAAGAACAGACATCAAGCAAGTGTACTATAGATGCTCAAGAAACACCCATATTCGATGTGCATTGTGCTATTGCAAAAAAACAACATTTGCTATTCTTTTGGAACACAGGCAGATCTTCAAAATGCACACCCTGCTTTTCTCCCCAATGGGGACAAAAACTGTTCTCTACTCCTCTATATTCCACAACAGCCACTTTGTGAGGTAGGTTACTTTGAGAGAGTGAGACTGGAAGATCAGGGATTTGAAGCAGATTCTGGTTCAACATGAAATTTACTTGATCTCCCCGATCCTAGTCCAACATGATATCTTCTATGGCAAGACAGGTAATTTTCTCTGTGAATCCTGCTTTGCTTCCTTCATTATTATTGTCATTATTAACGCTTTAAAAATGTTTTACACCTCCATCTCTCTATATACATAATTTTAGCTAGCGATACTCTGTAATAGAAATAAGTCCCAAAATAATAAAACAAACTTTCAGCTACTTGGGTGGTAGAAGAACAGAAGAGGCCAGTATCAAAAATCTAACAAAACAATTTAAAGCTGTACCCAGAAAAAAAAACACGAATAACTGGATCAAATGTAACATTAGGGAAGATTGCAAAAATCCTTTTAAAAAAATCCAACACAAAACAGAAAAAGAATTTTTTTATACAGGACCATGGATAAAAGCATGCCAATCTTGATAAAAACAAACTAATGCAAAATTTAACAGGGAAGCAGGGGAATCTAAAATAGCCTGGGAGAATATGTTAACATTGTCAGCCCCTTACTTCTAAACATTTCTAAATTCACCACCAGGCAGTAGGGCAGAGACAGCAAACAGACCTTGTGCCGTGAGTACTGAAGGGGCCTGTCCAGAATGTTCTCTGTGATGAATTCTAAACACTTTAGCCATATTTATCATGGCGGGGTTAAATGTGCAGCACCCAAGGAGTTGTGAAGACTGCTTGTGATTGGCTGGTTGTGTGATGGAGGGATCTCAAATCAGCATGAAGAGATTTTGTGGAGGGTTCTGTTCAGAGTGAGCTAGAGAACGGGTGGGGTCATTCTCTGTGGTTTAAGGATTTCTCTGGTTGAGTGACAGGGTAAACAGATTAAAAGCGACTCGTAGTGGAGTCCCCTGAGTAAAACAAACAGTCAAGCACTGAAGCCATCAATAATACAGGTTGCTAGTTTGTATTCTCTGAAGGCAGAGAAGAGGCCACTCTCCCCCACTGCAACCAAAGAATGATTTTTTTTGCACCAGGTCATCTCAAAGCCACCATCACATTATAGAACATGTCTCAGCTCCCAAATCTGAACACATCAATGGGCCATAGCTAGGGTTGGAGATCTCGACAGTCCCAGTCCTAATCTGGATTTTTACCGACCTCCGTCTGCATCTGATTTTCGGACAGATTCGACGAGCAGGGTCCTAATCTGGAGCTGTCCGGAATTCTAACAGATCCTCAATCCATGGGATTCGATCACCAGCCTAATTGGCGCTTTTATTTTTGGTGTTTTTTCACGTTTCGGCCTTCCGGCAGGGGCGTATTTTTAAACATATCAGCACTGGGGCAAAATTCAGGGAATATCAGGAGACTCGTCTCTGATGATAGCCTTCCAGGTTTGCGAATAGCTTAGGGCCAAAGTTATGGAACCCCCCAAAAGGTGTGTAACCTATCCCCCCATTCTTTCCAATGGGAACTAAGGAGATGAGGCTACCCTTCTTTGAGGGTCCGATAATCCTTTGGCCCCCCCCCTGAACCAAACTGCACCACCAAACTTGGATGGGCATCATCAGTGGACAGTCTCCTGATGATACACCTTGAAATATTGGTACCGATACATCTACAAATGTACCCCTGCAGGCAACCCCCAGAAATTTGCACAAGATTCTTTGTTCTTGCAGTGACGTAGCTGCATTGCTGTCAATAGGGAATTTCTGGATAGAGGGCTGTGGAGTGCACATTTTCATGGTAAAACTCCACAAAAACTTGTCATAGGATATCTTCTTCAGGAGAGTCTCTTGATGACACCATCATCTAGGTTTGGGGAACTTTACTCAGGGCAGTGGGAGATGGGTCTTCTACCCTTTGGGGTCCCATAGAATTAACCCCTGAAGCAAAAATTCCCCAAACCTGGATGATGGTGTCATTCCAGAGACTCTCCTGAAGATACTCCCCTGAAAGTTTTGTGACCATAACCTTCAGAAATGTGCACCCTACAGCCCCTCTACCAGAAATTCCTCATTGATTAGCAATACAGCTAAGTCACTTGCAGAACAAAGAATCTTGGGCAGATTTCTGGGGTGACTGCAGGGGATGCATTTGAAGATGTATCAGCACCAAATTATCAGGGTATCATCAGGTGACTGTCCCGGATGTTGCCTCCACTCGCTTGGTGCAGTTTGGTTCAGATATGGACCTCAAAAGTGGTGTGAACTATCCCTCATTGTTTCCAATGGGAGCTGATAGGGGATGGGGCTACACCCTTTGAGAAAGTTCATAACTTTTCGGCTCATTCTGGAACCAAACTGCACCAAACTGTGGGGTATCTATCAGGACAGTCTCCCTGATGATACCTTCTGAAAGCTTCAGGTCACTTCAGCTTTAAAAATGCTGGTTTCTATGTTGTTTCAATCACCACTCACTCCAGTAGGCTTCATGCAGGAGCCGTGAAACATGAAAACCAGAATTCTCCTTTAAAGCTAGTGGCACTGAATTTCAGGGTATCATCAGAGATCGTCCTGATTCACTTCAGGCGGTATTTAATAGTAAAGTTATGGACCCCTCGTGGGCTCCTATCCCCCCATTGTTTCCAATGGGAGCTAAGGAGATGGTGGCTACCATTTTGAGGGGTCCATAACTTTGCCCCCCCCTAAAACCAAACTGCACTAAGCTTGGGGGGGGTGTCATCAGGACAGTCTTCCTGATGATACCTGGATATTTTGGTGCTGATATGTTCAAAAATGCGCTCTTTCTACAGGCAACCCCCCAAAAAAATTTTGCCCTAAGATTCTTGTTCTGCAGTGACTTAACTGCATTGCTGTCATTGGGGAATTTCTGGTGGAGGGCTGTGGGTGCACATTTATCAAGGCTGCACAGTCAACAAAATGTTCAGGGTATCTTCAGGAGAGTCTCTGAATGACTCTCCTGACCATCCAGGTTTGAGGAACTTTGCTTATGGGGGCAGTGTGGGAGATGGACCCTTTATCCATAAATCATTGAACCCCTTTGGAAGCAAATCGGTCACCAAAAACCTGCTGGATGGTGTCATCATGAATAGGGTTGGAGATTCGACAGTCCAAATCCGAATTTTACCGAATTCTGCATCGGATTCGGACGGATTCGGACGAAAGCAGGGGCCGAAATCTGAGCTGTCCGAATTCTAACAGATCCGGATCCATGGGATTCGTGATTACCAGCCGAATCTTCGCGCTTTTATTTATTTTTTTGGTGTTTTTTTTCATTATTTTCGGCCTCGCAGGGGAGACATTTTTAAATCGATATCAGCACCAAGCTTCAGGGTGGTCATCAGCAGACTGTCCTGATGATACCTCCAAGTTTGCGTGCGCGTTTTTAGTTTAGTTGCCGCTATGGACCCCCAAAAGTGGTGTCCCTATCCCATTCATTCTTTCCAATGGGAAGCTGGAAAGGAGATGAGGGCTACCCCTTTCAGGGTCCATAACTCTTTGGCCCCTGAACCCAAACTGCACCAAACTTGAGGGTAATTTCATCAGGACAGTCTCCCCTCGGATGATACACTGAAATATTGGTACCGATACATCTACAAATGCACCCCCTGCAGGCACCCCCAGAAATTTGCACAAGATTCTTTGTTCTGGCAGTGACTTAGCTGCATTGCTGTCAATAGGGAATTTCTTGAGGGGCTGTGGAGTGCAACATTTTTCATGGTAAACCCAACAAAACTTTCATAGGTATCTTCAGGAGGAGTCTCTTCGGATGGTCACAACCTCATCCAGGTTTGGGGAACTTTACTTCAGGTGGGAGTGGTGGATAGGCCCTACCCTTTTTGGGTCCCAGAGAATTCAACCCCCTGAAGCAAATTTCCCCAAACCTGGATGGTGTCATCCAGAGACTTTCTTGAAGATACCCTGAAAGTTTTAATGACCATACCTTCAGAAATGTGCACCTCAAAGTTTCACCGGTGAAAATTCCCATTGACACAGCAATACAGCTAAGTCACCGCACGAACAAAGAATCTTGGGCAAATTTCTGGGGTGCCTGCAGGGACGCATTTTGAGTTTCTATATTGTATCGGCACCAAATTATCAGAGTATCATCGAGGTGACTGTCCTGATGTTGCCCACCAAGTTTGGTGCAGTTTGGTTCAGGTATGGACCCTCAAAAGTGGGTGGAACTATCCCCCATTGTTTCCAATGGGGAGCTGATATTAGATGGGGCTACACCTTCTGAGAAGTCCATAATCTTTGGCTCCCCTGAATCAGGTAAACTGCACCAAACTTTGGGGTACCATCAGGACAGTCTCCCGATGCTACTCCTGAAAGTTTGGTGTCACTAGCTTTAAAAAATGCTGGTTTGGCGTGTTTCACCGCTTCACTCACTCCAGCAGGCTTCATGCAGGAGCCGTGAAACATGAAAACCGGAATTTTGTTGCAGGGCTGGGGTGGCACTAAATTTCAGGGTATCACCAGGAGACTCGTCCTGATGACACCCCGCTTGGTGCAGGTTTGGTTCTAGGGGAAATAAAGTTATGGACCTCCTCAAAGGGGGGCCTCCTATCCCCATTGTTTCCGGCAATGACAGCTAAGGGAGATGGTGGTGGTTACCATTTTGAGTGGTCCATAACTTTGGCCCCCCTAAACCAAACTGCACCAAGCTTGGGGGGTGTCATCAGGACAGTCTCCCTGATGATACCCTGATATTTTGGTGCTGATAGTGTCTCCAAAAAATTTCCAGCCCCTGCAGGCACCTCCCCAAAAATTTGCCCAAGGTTCTTTTTTTTTTTCTGCAGTGACTTCTGCATTGCTGTCAATGCGGAAGGTCTGGGGGACGGCTGTGGAGTACACATTTATCAAGGTACAGTCACAAACTGTTCAGGGTAGCTTCAGAGAGTCTCTGAACGACTCAACCTGACCATCCAGGTTTGAGGAACTTTGCTTATGGGGCAGTGGGAGATGGACCCCTACCCATGAACATTTGCAACCCCTTGAAGCAACGGGTCACCAAACCTGGATGGTGTCATGAAGAGACTCTCCTGAAGACACCCTGAAAGTTTTGTGGGTTTACCATGAGAAATGTGCACTCCACAGCCCTCCCACAGAAATTTCCTATTGGCTGCAATGGAGCCAGCCAGCCACTACAGAGCACAGAATCTGGGGAAATTTCTTTGGGTGACTGTGAGGGGTGCAGTTTTAGAGCTACTGTCACCAAAATTTCGGGGTATCATAAATGTACTGTCCCTATGATACTCCCCAAGTTTGGTGAAGTTTGGTTCAGGGGTCCAACGTTATGGACCTTCAAAAGTGTAGCCCCCATCTCCTGTTAGCTTCCATTGGAAACAATGGGGGATGGGGCACCCCTTTTGAGTGTCAATAACTTTGCCCCCCCTGAACCAAACTGCACCAAACTTGGTGAGTATCATAGGGACAGTACTGTCACCAAAATTTCGGGGTATCATAAATGTACTGTCCCTATGATACTCCCCAAGTTTGGTGAAGTTTGGTTCAGGGGTCCAACGTTATGGACCTTCAAAAGTGTAGCCCCCATCTCCTGTTAGCTTCCATTGGAAACAATGGGGGGTGGGGCACCCCTTTTGAGTGTCAATAACTTTGCCCCCCCTGAACCAAACTGCACCAAACTTGGTGAGAATCATCAGGACAGTCTCCAGATGATATCCTGAAATTTTGGTGCCGCTAGCTTTAAAATTGCGTCCCCTGCAGGCCAAAACGTGTAAAAACACCCAAAATTCAAAAAAATAATAAAACGGACCCGAATTTTTCGGATTTACCCGAATTTTCGGGTATATCCGAATTGGCTATGATTCGGATTCGGGCATACAAATCATTTTATGCCCCCAAATACCCAAATCCGAATTTTACCGAATTTTTTTAGTATTGACCAACCCTAGTTCCCAGCAAACTGCCATGGCAGAGTGGGAATGTGAACCAGAGTCTCTGAGGTACTAATCTGACACTCTAAGCACTAAACTAACAGCCCAATCCATGAGGAAGGGGACAGAATGGATTTGTGAAGGTCCTGTCACGAGGGTCCAAGATGGCAGATTTGCCCTCCCTGGGGCACTTATCCCAGTGGAGGGGCAAATACGCCAGTGGGAGCCTCCTCTGGGATGGCCAAATGCAGTGCCAAGTGCTGCATCAGCACTCCCACAGTGCTGCCAGTTCCATCAGCACTGTGGGGGTGTAACAGAAATGGTCCCAGGGGAGGAGCCAACCTTAGTTGACTTTCATCCTAGACTTGTGGCAGTTGTACCGTGGCCCCAGCGCTTGGACTTACACCACCCTCCTATGGAGGGCTTTCCAGGAGCAGGTGTGTGTGTGTGTTTATTTTTACTCACCCCACACCACCAAAAAGCCCTCTGGTAAGGGGGGCAGCATGGCAGCAGTACAGTCCCCACCTGCCTGGGCTTCTGGATTGGGCTGTAAGCAATTTTTTATACTTTGGTTTGCGGACGATATGTGAAAAATGTTTTGTGATGTGCACTGCAGATGAACTGTAGGCCTTAAGGACAATGTAATCTAAGCTGGAAAATAAAGTGTTTAATTACACACCCAGTGATTATGTGAACTGGCCTTCATTCCTCCTATGGTTCAAACGCTCAGCCCTATGTCATGATGAACAATGCACCTAAAACTGTTTGGCAGGAACACCAATTCGTTCTGCACCATGCTGCCCCCTTGTTTTGCAATGTGATGTCATTAAAATGCTAAAAAATGTAATTAAAAGCACAACTGAATATTCTGTGGCTTGTGGAGCAGTGCCTCCAAGCCTTCCACATCCCCTTGCTTAATACATTTGCCTTGCTGAAAAGCACGTCTCCTAAAACCTTTGTCTCAAATTTTCAGTTTCATTTATTATTATGTTTAGCATGCAATTGGCAATCGGCACCTGCATTTGAATGGAACACAGCATGGCCTGCGCTATTGATTAATTTGTGCTAATTAAAAACAGCAGTGATTCTGCGGAAAGAGAAAGATGTGTAAGTGTCAATAAATTACAGGAAATTTTGCAGATTAAAGTTTGCCAATTTCTGCCAGCAAAATAACTAAACAACGTTAATGGCCTTTCCTAAGGAGCTGGAAGCATCCGTAGGGATTCTGAAAGGGTGACAAAGCCCTTTGGTGAGTTCCTTTGTGAGTTTTTGAAAGCAAGTTTGTGCTAGCCATTTTCCTGGGATATGTCCCGGTAAAAGCTGCTGCATTTTGCATCCAGTCCCTGGAGAAGTTTTTGTTTAGTGTTTCACCTAGTGATAGAGCACTAGGTTTGATGATGAATAAGTATCCTAACTTGCTTCTGACTATTCTTATTGTATTTATTTATTGTGGGACTTATATGCTGCCCTTCTCCTTTTGGGCACAGGGCGGCTTCCAATCTTTCATAATAACACAATACAATAAAACAAGATAAAATCTAATTTAAAGTAATGGCACCACACTCATAGCAACATTTCATAACTAATCAGGAGGAAATTCAATAGAAAATAAAGGAAGCTAAAGGAAAAGGTCAAAGGGAGAGGACCGGGGCATAGGTACAGAAAATGGCACCCAAGGCAAGCACTGAAACTGCATCGTTCCCCCCCCCCCGGCAATATTCGACTATGATTTTTTGAATAACTGTACAATAATTGTACAAAGACAAGTTGCACTATCTCCTAGAGGTAAATTTTAGAGCACCGGGCATAGAGTATGGCATATAGAAAAATAGTATGTCATTTTACTACTGCTTCACTAAACTTCCCTTTTCAAAGGTTTCCTTGAATGTTTAATCCCAGCACTATAGAAGGTTAAAAAAAAGTATATAATAAAGCGAAAAAAACATGCAGTCTTTTTTTTAAGTTAGCACGAGCAAGTCCCCTTGCTGGCTTTGGCATCTTTCTCTACAGAGCCAACTATGTTCAAGAACCATTACAGCCTCCTTTCCTTTTCTCAATGGATAGAGTTTGTGTTGTTGTTTTTCTTCTTGTTGTTTATGGTGTTTGCTTGGGAAAGCAAAATGGTGAGGGGTGTAGATTGTACTCTTAGTTCTGCCTTGCAGCTGGGTGCCTTTCTCAGGTTTCCTCCATGGTTCCCCATTCTGAAAGATCCTCCCGCTGTGAAACTTCCTCCGTTTTGGCCACTGGTAGCTTTCTCCTGTGTTCAAGTGTGATCTCCCAAGTCTAGAGGAAGTTGTCTGCCATTTTCTTTTTTTTTGGGGGGGGGGGAAATCTATTGAAAATTTAAGATATTTCACTGGTTTGTTGAATTTTCAATTGATTAGCAGTCTGAAAAAAACAAAGAATTATGTGGCCAGAAGGGCAGTTGGATGGGCAAGAGAAGGTAGGGAGCAGCAACAAAATACAGAAAAAGAGTAACACACTGTTCAGCTTCACAGACAAAGTGAAGCAACAGTAAATATTGTGTTTTGCCCACATTTGAAGCCATGTGGCTACTCTGATCTACCATATGGTGACTTTGGAAGAGGCAAAAATGTGTACAGGAAAATCTATGGTAAAGAAAAGGTGCACTTGCTGTAAGGCAGAAAGCAAGTTCGTCAATGGCCTAACGAAGGAACAGATACATGCTTTACATATTCTCCTGTAGAAAGCTTTAAAAATACTCTAGAGTGGGGGGTTTTTTGGAGAATTCGACAGAAAAGCTTTCAAAAACCAGTGAAAAAAAATGGTGTCAAGGTGAATAGGAGGTTATGTCACACATTTTCACTTCACAAAACGATGTTTTCCTCTTTCAACATGGGATAGCTCATTACCAGAGGAATCAGCCCCTAAATCTGCATAATTTTGACACCCATTTAAATAAGGGGCCGGAGAAAAAGAGAGAGATCAAAAGAGGTGGCATGTAAGTTTTTAAAGGGAGTGGGTGCCTTTGGGTCTCCTGCTGCCTATAAGTAATTGCCCAAAAGAGAAGAATGATTCAGTAGATTTAGGTGCATATGACTGAAAAATAAAGATGAAAGAACACGAGACATTTTTCAGATGCAGATTATGTGTATGCCATGTTTGAAGTTTGTTCCTATTCTAGTTATTACAGACAGCTGGAAAAGGGGAAAGAGCAAGTGGACATGCTTTGAAAAAATGTTCACCCTCACGTTCCTTTCACTGATAATATTTCAAAGCCATTTCGGCGGGGGGAGTGGGGACTGATGTACAAAGACTAAAAAGCTAAGATCAGCAGTATTTCTGTTGGGACAGTATTTCATTAGTTGCTGGCGCTCGCTGCTATGTTGCCTTATCCCCAAAACAGTAAAGAAATAATGATCATATTTCCAATCATTGACTGCTGTATATCAGGCACTTGGCTCAGTGAAACTGTTAGCTTCCATGAACATACAAAGCTGTCTTATATTAAATTAGATTATTGGTCCATCAGGATCAGTATTGTCTACCCTGACTGGAAGCTTTTCTTAAGGGTCTCTGGTAGAGGTCATTCGCATCACCTCACCCTTTAAACTGGCAATACCAGGTACTAAACCCGGGACTTTCTGCTGCTCCTCCACTAAGCCATGGTCCCTCCTTAATTTAGATTTAGAAAATTCTGGAATGTATCACCAGGACTATGGGGATACTGATCACAAAGTAGTTCAACAAAAGAAAGAAAATGTCCAATCTCTGATTAGGAGTGTGCACCAAATTTTTTTGTATCTTTCAGATTCAGATTTATTGGATGAGAATTTTTTTTAGAAAAGCTGAAAAAAGCGAGATACCCATATTGGTAATTTTTTCAGCATTTTTTTTGGGGGGGGGGAAATATTTGAAAATTTTCTATGGGTACCCAGTTTTCCTCCATTCAGGTGCTCATAGAATTAGGACCACACACTCAAACCTCACTAAACATGGAGTTGGGTGGGAGTTCTTCTGAGGAGAGTCACCAGCACCGGTATTGGAAATTTGGTGCCTCTACCTTGAAAAACAGCCTCCCTGGAGACCTGCAAAGATCTCCCATTGAATTTACTTAGAGCAAAATAGTTACCCATGCCCCATCCTCCCATTGCTTCCAGGGGAGGAAAAAACAGTCTTTTTTTTCTTCTAGGGGAAAAGCAGAGACATGCCTTTGAGCAACTACATGTCAATGTCTCCCACCTCAAGAATCAAAATACATTCAACAGAACCATACTCCACCCCAATCCAGTGGAACCACAAACCAACACATTGTGCAGACTAAAAGAACCAATATTGAAACAACACCCAGAAACACAAGAAAATCAAAATGAGGCACGGAACCATAAGCCAATACAATGTGCAGATACCCAGCAAAACCCGGGACACTCTGGCAGCACAAGTGCAACAGAACTCATGGCCAACCACATAATACCAAGTAGCTGAACATATGGGGGCACTTTTGCAACCCCTTCCCACAAGAACAGCACAACCAAACAGGAGAAGACAACCAGTCCCTAAGACAGTGGTGGCGAACCTTTGGCACTCCAGATGTTATGGACTACAATTCCCATCAGCCCCTGCCAGCATGGCCAATTGGCCATACTGGCAGGGGCTGATGGGAATTGTAGTCCATAACATCTGGAGTGCCAAAGGTTCGCCACCACGGACCTAGGACATTGTAATATATCAGCGTAGTATTCGTGCGGATCCCAGCAGGGCTGCCTTCTGAAACTGGCTGATGTTAATTTTGTTGATTTGAAGATATTTTAAGTGCTGCCTTAGTGTTTTCGGAATGGAGCCCAAGGTGCCGATAACCACTGGGATGACCTTAGCTAGTTTGTGCCATAATCACTGAATCTCGATTTTCAAATCATGGTATTTAGTGACCTTCTCATGTTCTTTTTCAGTGACCCTGCTGTCACCAGGTACCGCCATGTCAACGATGGTCACTTTCTTGTTCTCAGTCACTGTGCTGTCCAATGTATGATGTGCCAATACTTGGTGTCTGTTCAGATTTGAAGATCCCACAAGATCTTGACCTTCTCATGTTCCATGACTTTCTCTGGACAACGTTCCCACCAGTTTTTAGCCATCCTAATGTTGTAATTCTTGCATAAATTCCAGTTTATCATCTTGGCCACTGAGTTGTGCGTCTGTTTGTACTCAGTCTTTGCAGCAGCAGAGTACATGATCTACAGTTTTGTTGGCTTCCTTGCAAATCTCCCCTTTGCACCATCTGAGAATTTTCCGATTCTGGCCTTGATTGTATTTGTCCTAATCGCCTGCTCTTGAGCAGCTAAAATCAGTGATGCAGTTTCCTTTTTCAGAGTTCCAGTTGCTAACCACAGCCAGGGCTTTTCAGTGTCTACCCTGTCCTTGATCTTCTCCAAAAATTGGCTGTGCAATGCTTTGTTGTGCCAGCTTTCAGTCCTTGTTTTGATCACATTTTTTTGTACTGGTGTTTGGTTCTCTGGGCTTTCAGTAAATTTCAGTTCTTCATTTCGATCAGTGCCTGTTCTTGACTACTACTACTACTACTACTACTACTACTACTACTACTACTA